>NW_010324229.1:0-14701 GCF_000700745.2 Antrostomus carolinensis
TGGACTCGATGATCTCATAGGTCTTTTCCAATTGAGGCAATTTTGTGAGTGTGATTCAGAGGAAATTTTATCCTAAAAGAGAAAAATAAGTAGTTTGCAAGTTGAGGACCATAGGAAGCCTCATTCAGTATGCATTTTACATCTTTTGTTCAGGTCTTCCTTTTCCAAGCAAGGCTCAGCTCTGACCAAAGCTCTTCTGTTGTCAGGGCATTTATAGCGTTGCTCTCTCGCACAGGCTCTTGGGAAGCACCAGCACTGGGGACAGCAATTCATGTGGGCTAGGTCCTTGCCACTGATTTTCACAGAACTTATAGGAATGCTGAGGATTTCCAAATCATGTAATCCTAGTAAGTATATGTGGTGGATTGACAGGACAGTATATATTAAGGATTAACAGATAAGAAATTGGAAAAAAACCCACCTTTTCCCTAATTACATACAAAATATTGTTGTGAATAGAATAGAATAGAATAGAATAGAATAGAATAGAATAGAATAGAATAGAATAGAATAGAATAGAATAGAATAGAATAGAACAGTCGGAAGGGACCTACAACAATCATCTAGTCCAACTGCCTGATCAATGCAGGGTTGACCAAGTTAAAACACGTTGTTAAAGGCATTGTCCAAATGCTTCTTAAACACTGATAGGCTTGGGGCATCAACCACCTCTCTAGGAAGCATATTGCAGGGTTTGACCACCCTCTTGGTAAAGAAATGCTTCCTAATGTCCAGTCTAAATCTCCCCTGATGCAGCTTTGAACCATAAATTGCTACTTTATCTCTAAAAAAAGAATAGTTCTGTTAAACACTTGACAGTCTCTGGCAGATATGGTCAGATAAGCTCTTCTCCTGGAATCATACTCATTCATTCCTCCTCCAATTACTGTCATTTTATTGTGGTGACGAAAAAAGCAATGGAACTGCAATACAAAAAGCATCAAAAAAATGAGCCTGAGCCAGAAATATTATACTTCTAGAGTACAATGAGAGAGAAGATGGTACCTGGCTGCATCTTGCTTACAAAGTAGATGTAACCATCTTATCTAGAGCCCTAGCAGTGGTGAGGTTAGAGAAGGAGAAAGGACCTGAATTTTGTAATGTATTAAGATCCCATGGCTAAATCTTTCACCAGGTTGGTGATACTACAAAATATTTTCATGTCTCAGAGAGCAACCTCAGCTAACACTTGATATGTGACCTAGGAAACACAAAGAAACAAAAATGCCTACACTTTGTGTCATAGCTTTTTACACCTCTCTGCTGTCTTCATCTCAGAAACTGGTCACTGGGTAGTTTTACCTTTCCTTCTTTTTGCATCATTCAACAAGGTAAAAGAAGGAAAATGCAGAATAAATTGTTGGTTACACTGAGGCAATGCAGTTAGGGACAGATGAGACGGGAAGTCCAAGCCTGCACCGGCCAGTGGCTACGACATACTATCATGTCTATAGATGATGCAACTGCCTGCAGGCCACGAGCATCTAAGATAACCTATCTGTGAGTAGTTCAGAAGGTGAGAAGCCAACAGAACAATTTGTAAGAAGTTATTATCTATTGATATCTTTCAAATGAGGTGAGAAACCCAAAATGGACAGACTGGTCAATGGACAGACTGGCATCTCCAAATAGTTCACCCAGGTCCAGTAATGCTGGAAGCAGAACAGGTGGGATACCTGCTGCCATGACTATGTCATTAATTTCTATTTTATTAATTTCCATTGTTGTTTACAGTAAATTTAGTTGTTCAAAACAGTAACTAGTACCAAGATAATGTTCTTTCAGCAGATCAGCACATACTTATTAGCAACCCAAAGGTCAGATGAAGCAGCACTCTCTCAGGACACACTACTAAGAAGGCTGTTGAACTCAGGCTTATGTAAATGTTCTTTCGTAGTAATCACCTCATTAAAAAGCCTTAATTTTCTGATGGATGGAGCTTTACTACAAGCCCAGCGGCATGTGTCTAATGTTGCCATTTAGATTTACGACACTCCTTGACGACTATATCTAATTTTGGATGGAGGGGTAATTTCATTCCATATTCCACCTCAGAAATAGCTGCTTTTTCCACTCTCTACCCATCTTCAAAGCATCATGGAAATCTTTTTTCTTTCCTCCCAGAAGATATTTTCATAACAGAAAAGGCCCTGTAAAATCAAATCACAAAATTATTCCATTCTTTGTTCCAAACTGTGTTTAAGTACGGTATAAATTCAATTTCCTGTAAACATACAGGCCACCATCACTGCTCTACTCTTTGGGCTGTACACTACAAGAGTTTAGACTAAGACTGATTTCTGAGATGCACTGTCAGAACTGAGATTCACTTGTAAATAGGGAAATTTAACAAATGTTTCTTAACACAGAGTTGAAAAAAGAAAATCTGCAGTTAGTTCACATGCTCCAAGTGATTGATTGTGGACGTATGACAATGGTAGTTCATTTTTTAGAGTTTCTACGGAGACACAAATCAGCTTTAATTAAAAGATGATATGAAAAATCACTTGTTGAGATATGAGTTTGTTAATAAAACAGTGATAAATTACATGCTGGATTTAACTGGAGAGAAAGCACTCTACCATACTTAAATCAGTTCTATTTATCTTCACACAGAACGTATACACTTAAAGCATTTCAAGTATACCTCTGTTAAAATGATTTAAGGAAAGAGAAGCCTCAACCTGTGATTCAGTAGTGGCATTCAGACAACATGGGGTGATATAAAGGACTTAAAGTATTGCTGAGGAAGCACATCTAAAATAGAGCAGTGTATTTTGAAGGATTATTATTATTTTAGCAATAGCATAGATTTTATACAAAGCAAATTGTCTGTTTAAACATTTGCACTTTAAGAAGTCTGAATACACCAAAAGGTGTTTTGGGTGGATTTTTATTGTTTTTTTTTCCTCTGTTGCTACTTCTCTATCGCTAAATGTATGTACAGCAGGGAGTAAGCCCTGGCTCTCAGAGAATCAAAGAATCATAGAGCGGTTTGGGTTGGAAGGGACCTTAACGATCATCTAGTTCCAACTCCCCTGCCATCAGCAGGGACACCTTCCACTAGACCAGGTTGCTCAAAGCCTCATCCAGCCTGGTCTTGAACACTTCCAGGGAGGAGCAGCCACAGCTTCTCTGGGCAACCTGGGCCAGTGTCTCAGCACCCTCACAGGAAAGAGTTTCTTCCTCATGTCTAATCTAAACCTCTCCTTTTCCCGTTTGAAGTCATTACCCCTTGTTCTATAACTACCTGCCCTTGTAAAAAGTCCCTTCCCACCAGAAGCTCCTGACAAATGGGTGGGTTCACTTCAGGAGCATTTGACTCAACTGTGTGGTACTACTGGGGATGTTAGACAATTCCTCTTGTACTGAACATCTGTTCACCACACAAAATATTGATGGTAGCAGACTATGAAGCAGCTGACCAGATTATTTTAACATATAATTTGGAGTACACATGATGCAAGGTTAAGAACCTAGGGGCAGTGCTGGAGCACAGGAGGAGCTCAGGCCTGTCTCTACTGATTGTGGAAATCCTGGAATAAAACAAACTCAAGTTTCAATCCAGAAGGAGCTTATTTTTTTACTCCTATAAAGGGTCTGGGAATTAACTAACATGGTAAGTCACAGACCCTAGAAAGCAGGGAGCCAAGTTAGTCAACAGAGTAGACATGTCCTAGGTTAGTGCAGCAGAGTCTGTACTGATCCATTTTCCAAGAAAGTAAATTAACTCAGGGACTGAGTAGCTGCTTGTCACTGGAAGGATCCACTGTCTCTGAAAGATGTAGAATATCTACTTTCTGCAAGTCAGTCCCCTCAGGATAACTGGTCACCTAGGATCTGTCATTTTGTCATCCATATGGTTCATATTAAATGCTTTTTTTTTTTTTTTTTTCAGTTCATTCTGTTCTGAAACTGATACCCCAAAAATATTCATGAGAAAGTATGCAGCTGAATTAATGTGGCTAAATAAACCTTTACATGTTTGGGAAGGATTGTTTTTGTACTTGTGATTTCTATTGCCATAGCAATTTGCAGTGGGCTGGTTGGTACTGAAAAAAAACCACTGGTTGAGTAGGGGAACTGCAAGAGTAAGCAGAATTAGAAGAGCAGCAATGTCAGTATCTTAATGTCTACACATAATCAGCACCCTATATCAGAGCAACAGCAAGAAGACATATGACTTAGTAAATCAGAATGGTTAAATCAAAGCTGTTAACTTATGCTTGTCTCCTCACCTTTCCCCACAAACAGAAGGTTCTGATAATGTTCCTCAACTGTCCTCATCTTCCTGAGCCAGAACAGAGCTCAGGTCCTCTTATTCCACAGTGTGGTGGTTTGGGTGTATTCACCCTTTTTGCTTGCAGCCAAACACAGCCTGCTCTCTCACCCTTCTCCTCCCTTGCCCAGGGAGTAGGGGAGAGAATTGGAAAGAAAAGGGCAAGGAAACTCATGGGTTGAGATAAAAACTATTTAATAATTAAAATAAAACAATAATTATAACAGTGATAACAGACTATACAAATGAGTTATACACAGTGAAATTGCTCACTGCCTGCTGACCAATGTCCAGCCTGTGCCAGCCAGTGATCCTGGAGCAGAAACAATCCTGAAACCGAAGCCACAGAAAAGTGAGCCTGAGCAATCCCCGAGAGAATACCCCTGATTTCTGGTCAACCCTGGTTAATAAACTGAACATGACATGATATGATATAGAATATCTCATTGGCACATCCAAATGCCAGTTTTGGGTTTTTCTATTCACTGTGCTTCTCCCTCCCAGTCCTAATGCAGCTGTGAACCAGCCAAACACGATGGCCTTGAGCTCCAGCAGCAACTAATAACATTAGTACTTTATCAACAGTCTTCTCATAACAAGTCTGAACTGAAACACTGAAACTAAAATACAGCTATTCTAATTACTAAAAGGAAAATTAACTCTATCCTAGCAAAACCAGAACACACAGTCTTTTGAAAATTGCAGGAGTTGTTAGATCAAGCAAAGAAAGACCTGTATTAGAGAGCCACAGTAGGAAGAAAAAAACCCAAAAACCAACCAACCAACCAAACCCCAAACTAACCAACATAGGATTCTCTTTTACAGGAGGCTGTCACTTTGAATTCATTGGTAAACAGTAAAAAATATGGCACAAACAGATACTGCAGACCTTTGTATCTCTGAGGGTTCTGTCACTGTAAGTGCAACTAATCACTACTTCAACATAAAGACAACCTGTTTGAGTAAGACAGGAGACCAGCTGTTACTCTCACTTCTGCAACAAGCTTATATACTTCCTTTAACATTCAGTGGAATATAGTTTGTTTAATTGTTCAATTGTCTGGTCTGACCAAAGTTTGATGAGTAAACTAAAATGAGACCCAAGAAGGAGCAATTTCATTGAATTTCACTTTTTTTACAGTGGGCAGTAAGTTCCAGCTGCTCAGTTGGTGTGGTGAGTCTAGTTATTGGGTCTCAGCTACTCTTCATGAATTCCATTATCAGTAAATGAATAGACAGGCACCTCCAGGAGATGATTTATTCCACCTTTTTGAGATACTTCTCTGAAACAAATGGAACAAATCACTTACTAATGTCACCTTCCTCATGCACTGGCGAGGTAACCTAGCTCATCCACCCAGAAGTTCAGTACCTTGTTCAATGTCAGATGATCCCTATTGCAAGAAGAAATGCATCCAGCTCTAAGTCTTCTGATGTATTGTGATTCAATCTATTGGATTCACTTTGCAGAGAAATTGCAGAATTTGCTTTCAGGGTAGAAGCTTTTAGTATAAAAACCTTATTTTGAAGGCAGCTGCATTTTGGTGCAGATTTAGTGGGTGTGCAGAAGAGCCCATTATTAGCTCTTCCAGCGTCTCCATTCTGCAAACACCATGAAAAAGTGCCTCTGAAGTAATTAAATACAATAAGATTACCATAACACTGGCTCAAAGCTAAAACCACCTGGCTCCAGGATCTATTTTGATGTGTTGAAAACAGTACTAAAGACAGTAATAAATTTAGCTGCTTGCTATTTTGGCTTGGTATCATTGCAAGGGGACAAAATACCACATGTAGGGAGTAACTGGGACTTCTCACTTGCACATCATATCTCCCAGGAAAGGACAGATAGGCCAAAAAACTGCTGTTAGATTTACAACTGCCATTATGACATTGTACGGTTGGGAGGAGACAGAAAAATGCTTTCATAGAGTATGACAATGGCAAGAGATGAATTTCCTACAACTTGTATTTTATTATTTTTTCCAATATAGGCATTTTTAGAAACACTTTAATAGTCCAGAAGTGTGGCCAGTCAACACAAGAGACGACAGAATGCCTTGCACTAGCTACAGTAGATCACATTCATCTCAGGGTTGATACTGCTGGAACAAGCAGAGTTGTTTTGAATGACTAGAAGTGGAGAAAAAAGAGAAAAAGAAAAAGGGAGTCTGTTTCAAATTGAACTCAGCTTGCTGACTGTCAAGAAGGATTCATTAAGGGCTTTTAATCATTTTTCTGGACCCCCTTATTTGTTTCCCCCTAATAGTCCTTTGCTTCCTTCTCTGTGTACCAAGGGTCTCATGCTTCACGCATCTCCAGTTCCTTTGTGCTGTTTCCTAGGACCTAGCTTGTCCAGATGCAGAACTGGCTCTTACTTAGTGACTGTCTGGACTTTAAATACTGTATTTCTCAGCTGTTATTCAAACACTTTCAGCAAGACTTTCCTTTTCAAAACATGATTTAGATCAAGTAATCTTTGTTTTCAGTAGTGCTGCATCATAAAATTAGGCAATTACTCTTGTAAATCTGTCAGGGCTCTAAGTAATTATCTGCATTTAAAATAAAAGGCAGGAAAATTCAACTTTCTCATTCTGTTTCTTACAGGAATTAGCCTGGGGGATACAGGCATGATGATGAAGTCTATTCTATTGGGTGAGTTGGGTCAGCAGTCAAAAATGCCCAGGAATATATGGCCATCTTAAAATGAGTTTTCCTCTGGCTGCATTCATCCTCCTTTTCTATTCCAATTGCACCAAGTCAGAAAGGTTATTGCAACAAATCCTATTTCTGCCTTCAGCTATCTAGTGGAAGGGTCTAGGGAAGACAAACCCAGACTATCCTCAGAGATGCACATTGAAAGGACAGGAAGCAAAGGACACAAACTGCAGCGAGGGGAATTTCAGGAGGACGTGGAGGAACAGCTTTTTTCAACATGAGACTGGTGCAGCACTGGGACAGTTGCCTGGAGTGTTTGTGGAATCTCTGTCCTTGGGCATTTTCAGTACTCAGCTGATGAAAAACTCAAGCCACATGACTTGACTTTGAAGTGAATCCTGCTTGGGGCAGAGGCTGGACTAGAGACCTGGAGAGATCCCTTCTAAATTAAATAGTTCTATAACTCTAACAAGCAGAGACACAGTTCTGTAATTCTGTATTTTTAACAACCGTGCCAAGTAGAGGTGAGGTTGACTCAAGCAACATCACTTCCCCCTGTCAAGCTGAAACCATGTGAACAGGGTCTCTACTGCTGTGATCATAGAAGCTCCTTCAGTGTCAAGTGAGTGCAACTGAGGTGGAGCT
Source organism: Antrostomus carolinensis (assembly GCF_000700745.2). Classification (NCBI taxonomy): domain Eukaryota; kingdom Metazoa; phylum Chordata; class Aves; order Caprimulgiformes; family Caprimulgidae; genus Antrostomus; species Antrostomus carolinensis. Next base: position 7,583 of record NW_010324229.1, read on the forward strand.
AATTGTGTTGCGTTTGTGTGGGGGAGGGGAGGGAGGGGGGTTGGTAGTGGGGGAAGGGCCACCTTGTGAGAGCAAAAAGCTCCCCTGGCTCCAAGGCGGAGACCCCCCAGCCCAGGCTGGGCCAATGAACAACAGATTCATCTCTGCGAATCCATATTTGTCAGGGGAAGGACTGTCCTGAAAAGAAAAGGGTATGGTGGACCTGGAGGAAAGAGGAGGAAGGGGGACAGAGGACCTTGAGACACCCAGTTCACCTGATGGAGTAGGAGAAGGCAAAGGAAGTCCTGCAGCCCATGGAAGTCAAGGTCAACAGTGGAGCAGAGACCCACGTGTAGAGCTGTCCAGAGCATGGCTTCCCAGGGCTCATTTCTCATCTTCCCAGTGCTCATTTCTCAGGATTTGTGGTAAAACTGAGCTAGACAGACCTTAAAGAGTAACTTCTGTAGGTCATATAATTGAAGTGGTAAGATCTTCATACTTCATGTAGCCCTGTTATAGTCCAACTCAAGTACAAATAAATATCTCCAATTAGGGAAAATGATTGAAATTGTTCTCCCAGCACGAGTAAATGTTAGCAGATTTTTGGTTAATTTGAGTTTTGTTTTGGTTTGGTTTTTTTGTGTTGGTGTGTAGAGGACTCCACGCTGGAGAAGGAAAGCTGAGCCTGAGACAAGTGTGATGGAACTGAGACCCCAAGAGCAGAGGGTGGACCACCAGAGTCTGCAGGCCAGGGACGCCCTCATGCCAGAGCTGGGAGCTGAGCCCAAAGAGGCCTGTGACTCCATGGGAAGCTCACGTTGGAACACCTTGTTTTCGGACTTTCATGCCGGGAAGAGCAGCAGAGGTGAACTGACTGCAACCCCCATTCCCTGTCCCCTGTGCTGCTGGTGGCAGGAAGGTAGAGAAATGGGGAGCAAAGTGGTTTGAGCCCAGGAAGAAGGGAGGGGTGGGGGAAGGTGTTGTAAGATGTGGTTTTTATGTTTAGTTAGATGATTTGCAACAAATTAAATGGATTTTTCTTCCCCAAGTTGAGTCTGTTTTGCCCATTACCCTAACTGGTGAGTGAGTCCTCCCTGTCCTTCATTCCTAATCCTGTGCCCTCTTTGTTGTGTCTCCCATCCCATCTCACCAGGTGGGGAGAGTGATTGCAGGACCGCATGGTCCCACTCTGGGTCAAACCACCACACTAATGTTGAATCAGAATTTACTAAAAACCTGGGTAGAGCAGCTCTCCAGTGACATTTTAGACTTAAAGGCACTGTTGTCTTCAATTGCTAGAAAATGAAGAAGAATTACTCAAAAAGCTTTAAAACAAATTACACAAGCAAACACACTCCCCTTATTCTCCCCCCGCCCAGTGTTATATCACTCAGAGAGGACAACACCTGGGCTCAAATCTCACTGCGAATACACCATCTGACATCTCTGAGAGCTTGTCTTCAACAGCAAAGCCTGCTGTTGCAGGAAGGCTGCTCTCTCTCTCTCCCAATCTATCATGGAAGCCCCATGCCTAGTTCCACACTAGCATCCACACGTATTTCAAACTGTCCCCATTTCTCACAAAGCAGATGTACTGTTTCCCAGCCAGTTCTACTTGAGAGAGTTTCTGTACCTCCCTCCATCTGCTCCCCAGTCCTACGCAGGCAACAAACTGTGCAACCTTGTAATGATGATCTTGGCTTTATGCCTCCACAAGAAAAAAAATATATATATTAAAAAAATCCTCCAGCTACTTTTAGTATCTATAATTAGCTTCTATCAAAAATCATGAGCATAAGACCGTAGATATTTTTGATAAAGTTTGAGTGATGATCCTAAAGAGAGCACAGGAATATTTCAGAGCCACAAATGTTTCAAAGCTACTTTATGCACATTTGTAATTTATATCAAACTTCTAATATTGAAGGCATGCCTTCAGTAAGAACAGAAACAGAATGACAAATGCTTGCTAGGGCTGCTGGAAAGGCAGGATACAATTTCCATTGGAATTTTATCTTTCCCTTCCCCTAGTAAAAAATTTTAATATTTGTCCAGAACAGCAAAATCCAATAATTTTGATAGTTGGACAGACCTCAAGGTCTTCATTCAAATTAGATGAATATGTGAAATAGGAACAGCCCTCAGGCACAAAACATTTTAAATCCAAATTTTAAATACCTCAGAATTTTGAAAGAGATTCAAGGTTCAGGGACAGTCTGTTATAGAAGAGAAGAATAAAACAGACATTGGAGTCAAAAGACAAGTTTGATATTATAGAAGATGAACACTCTTAACATTTGAAAGTTTTAATTGTATACTGTTGTTAACTATAAATTACAAACTGTCTGAAGTGGAAAGATTTGGCTTTTTTTCTACAGAATCTCAATTAAAAATAATTCTTCCTTTCCCCACATTCTCCTGAATTTCACTGTGCCTAATTTCAATTGAATATTCTTGTTGTAATCAATTATTTAATCCCTACTCCACTTTCCAGTCCAACACCACGTCTATGAAGGTTTTCACTAAACAATCCCGTTACACAAACAAAACCTCCCCAAACATCTGGATGAATGCTGGGGGAAGCAGAGGCTCTAACAATCAGACATTATTATTAAACCACATCACACTAATGAGAACAGTTGTTCAAAAAAGGAACAGCATTGTTACAGTGAAACAAAACATCCCGAAAACCAGAGCAATCAAAAGAACTGACATTCATTCAAAGATATGTTAGCAACAACTGTGACCTTATAGCCTCTTATCCAGGCTGGAGTAAATAGGTAATTGCTCATGCATAAACATAAGAAGGGCTTAGGTCTCTATAAATAAAGGATTAAACTTTGACAACATTCAATAGGAGAAAATAAAAAGACTATAGACATCTCTTTGGAAGTAAGTATGCAGTATTATGCTTTGACCTCCTGCACCTACAGCCCAGTTCTGGTTGTTGAAAGCTAAAGATCCACAAGGGCTTCTCCCTCCATCTGATATAAAACATGGGGAAAATAATTGGTAAAATGACAAAATCCAAACTAATCATCTTGTCTTGAGGCAGCAAAAGCTGTGTGACCCTGGCTGATGCATGTGAGATGTAGAAAAGCTTTAACTTACTTCTTCAACCCAAAACACTTGCCATTCATGGACTTAATTAAACTCATTCCTTACTCAATTTCTGTGAATCTTTGTTTTTAAACTCTTTCAGGCATGGATGGATGTCCCCTCCATCAGAACTGTTGTTCATATAAAACAGAATTTAACCAAACTGAGGTCTGCTAGGTGTCATTAAAAGTATATTTAAGAATAGAAATAAGGTTTTGCCAGACCTGTTCACTGTAGAATTTCTTGCACCTTCTTTTGAACATCCATTATGACCTGGATAGAGCTAGTATAAATAAATCAGGATTTTATTTTGTTGGTACTTCAAATTATGAAATTATTTCCAAAAGTTGGACTCCAAACCCTGCAGTAGGGTCTGAATCAGTCAATGCAATTCTGCATCAAACTTATTTAACAAGACCATTCGGGAGTTTGCCATAATCCATGTCCGTGGTGCCTTGTATTTGATGGCAGCAATGCTGAGGACTGAAAAAATGGCCAGGACAACAGCCACAGAAACCATATGATTGTTCTCAATATATGCACATACACGTGACTCTTAAGTAAATGCCTGCAAACCGATGGCTTACTTACAAAATACTTACTTATTTTTCCATCCATACATTAATCATTTTCAATTATTAAGTAGCTTCTCCAGATCTCAATAAACTTAATTTTTCACACAGTCTCACAAAGAGGTTTGTAAACTGCTGGGTTGGAAGTGATTCAAATTACAGCGTAAGAAATGCAACTAGGCTTGAATTCCTGCAGGAGCTTGGGACAGACATCCTTTTACATTGGCTCTCAGCAAATACCCAAGCATTCCTTTTTTTAGCAGAAATACTCATAAGAAATTAGTTTCAAGATCTCATGGGTGCATATTTGAGGCTCCAAAGACTATATCTGTACACACACAAGTATGTTATTCATGCCAGAACTGCTCATCCAATCAAGGAACGGAAATGCTACTACTGCTTGTGGTTCATTTACCCAAATGCTCCTGAATTCCACAACGGAAATTTAGAATAGTTGGGACCACTACGACAGTGAAAATATTCTAAAAATGCATGATAAAAATTCTAACATTACACTAAAAATCCCGGGCTGATCTCAGAAGGGAAAAAGAGGAAAAAAAAACAACCAAAACCCTATGTTAAATGGGTTCCAAAACACCTGGAAATGTCACTGGCCAAAAAAAAAAACCAAAACCCCAAAAAACCCCCAAAACCCCAAAAAACCCCAAAACAAAACAAAACAAAAAAAAAGATTTTGGATAAGCAGTGGTGAGGATCTGTAAAAAATAGTTTTGCTAATTCACTGTTGAGAATATTATTTGTTTTCTATTAAATTACATTTCAATTTCAATTAGCTAAAAAAAATTGCTACAATACGACGTAAAAGGCAATGTTTTGTTTAATTTCTCTTTTATTTATGGTTAGAACATGTGGAGGCTTCGCTCTCCAAACAAGCAGCTGGAAAAAAAAAAAAGAAACTATGAATCACGAGCTCGCCCTAGTGTTTTAAATCGAGACTGCAGCGAAGAACTAAAAAATCCTTCATGTTATACTCAGTATTTACAGAAATCATTTTACTTGTCTACTATATGATCCGAGGGCTGGAGCACCTCTCCTATGAGGACAGGCTGAGAGAGTTGGGGCTGTTCAGCCTGAAAAGGAGAACGCTCCGGGGAGATCTTATAGCGGCCTCCCCGTACCTGAAGGGGCTACAAGAAAGCTGGGGAAGGACTTTTCATAAGGGCAACTAATGACAAGACAAGGGGAAATGGGTTTAAACTGAAAGAGGGGAGGTTTAGATTAGATATTAGGAAAAAGTTCTTCACTGTGAGGGTGGTCAGACACTGGAACAGGTTGCCCAAGGAAGTTGTGGATGCCCCCTCCCTGGAAGTGTTCTCGGCCAGGCTGGATGAGGCTTTGAGCAACCTGGTCTAGTGGAAGGTGTCCCTGCTGATGGCAGGGGGGTTGGAACTGGATGATCTTTAAGGTCCCTTCCAATCCAAACCATTCTATGATTCTATGATTCTATTTCCATATTATAGCCAAAAATGACTTGCCTAAACCCTGATTTCTTTTGCTGGTGTTTAACAAATGTTTACTTACTCTCCCTTTTTACAACAAACTGAACATACACAAATGTTTTGATGTGGATTTTCAAGTCAGTTAATCAATTAAAGTCAAAGCAGTAAATTCCTGCTTCTTTTGCAGACTAAAAGCGTTGCAGCATTTATGATGGAGAATCCCTAGCAAATTGTTAGTTAACATTTCACACTATAGCTTCAGCATAAGACAGAAGACAGAAGAAAAGAGAGGGGAAAAAAAAGCAATAGCTAAAAATCTGAAGCATTTCACATGGGATTTATAAGAAATTCCCAATTCATCCATGACCTGGTTTTCAGAAACTACGCCATTTACATAAATACAGTCTGCATGCAGCTACATGTTGTTTTTCAAATTTTTTCCTCTTTTTTTTAATTTTTAATAAAAATTTCCCTCTTTTCCTTCTTTTTTTTTAAATATCTAATTCACAATAAAACAATACATTTCAAGCATACAGTTTGATGCCATTAATGATGATGCCTAGAGGAAAACAAAAAAAGACATAGGGTTTTTGCAAAGCAAAACCTATATCACCTGTAAATTGTCAAAACCACCTCTTCAGTCTGGCTACAAACAGGAGGATAGAAAATACTATGAGGAGTGGGATGGCATAGACTTCCATTTCAACAGAAGTGTGCAGTGGGCTGCAAATTGTGGGAGAAAAGGAAAGGGAAGAGGTGTCAAGCCTTTGAAAACTACAAAACAAGTCTTTGAAAACCACAGTAGGAAAAGCTTTCAAGGACAGATGCAAAACCTTCTGCTGTTTGCTCAGTGTTGAGAAAGAAAAAACAGTGAGAATGTTGCCCACAGCAGGTGAATTCCTTAATAGTTAGAAGCTGGTTGCACATTTTTAGGGGAAGAAAAGAGTGTTTTGCAGCATGCAGAGCATTGTTCTCAAACAGCCACCTTGTAGAGACTGGAGGAGGAACCCTTTAATTTCCCTGAGACAGAACTGTGCTCCAAAGACATGCAGGTATTTATGAAATTTTCCCTTAGAAAATGGGACAATAGAATCATAGCAGAATCTCCTGGTTGGAAAAGACCTCTGAGATCATTGAGTCCAACCATACCTGTCCAGTACTAAACCATATCTCAGAGCACCCTATCTAGCCGTCTTTTAAACACCTCCAGGGATGGTGACTCAACCACTTCCCTAGGCAGCCTGTTCCAGTGCCTGAGAACCCTTTCAATGAAGATATTTTTCCTGCCATCCAATCTGTACCTCCCCTGGAGTAACTTAAGGCCATGGCCTCTTGTTCTGTCACTGGTTACCTGGGAGAAAAGACACACACCTGCTTCACTACAACCTCCTTTCAGGTAGTTGTAGAGATCAATAAGGTCTGCCCTCAGCCTCCTCTTCTCCAGACTAAACAAGCCCAGTTCCCTCAGCTGCTCCTCATAAGACCTGTTCTCCAGCCCCTTCACCAGCTTCGTTGTCCTTCTCTGGACACAACATAGGATGACACCAAGAAGAAAACTGCTTGACTGCACCAACGCATCATTGTAACTGTCTACAGAAGAAACAGATAGCAATGGTCTGGTATGAGATTATGCTGATCAATTCGTATCTGAATTCAAAAACCACTTCAGACACATAATAGGTCAAGAAGCTTGAGATGGACTGAGAAATTTGAGGGCAAAAGCTAAAAAAATAGAGTACTTCTCTTTATTCTTAACACATTTAATGTCTGAAAGGATGTTAAGGCAGAGCCTTCTGGTTGCTCCATCTTCTTCTTAATCCCTTCCTAAAATGTCCTCTCAAAGGAAAAAAAAAGAAAAAAAAAAAGAGAAAAAAGAAAAAAGAAAAAAAGAGAAAAAAGAAAAAAAAAGAAAGGGAATCTCAATTCAAAATCCCTTATTTCAATCTCAGTCAGAAAAACTCGGTTCTGCAAGGAGTGACCAAGCACAAATACAGGCTGGGCAGAGAATG
>NW_010324230.1:0-7769 GCF_000700745.2 Antrostomus carolinensis
GAGGAGCTGACCTCTGCAACCACCGAGGGCTGCCAGCCTTAGTCAGCCTGAGCTGAGTAAGAGATGGGCAGGGTTCCCGTCGGAAATCGGAGCCCGAGGAGATCGATCCGTGGCCGTGGCCGTGGCGTGAGCGAGCCGCTCGCTGCCCGGGGCCGAGGCCGCTGTCACCAGTGTCCCTGAACGCTCCCTGGAACGGTGGAGTGTGTTTCCACGTGGGGATGGGGCCCACCTGAAATTAGTTACCCTGTAGCAATGGGGTTTTTCCTCACCAGAAGAAAAGTGTGGCCCGAGTCTGTTTTTTGGTATTCAGGAATAAGTTTTCTTAGGTCTTTGTTGTCTGTGGGGCCATTTGTTGTTATTAATCTCTTAATCAGGTACTGAGACTTTATTTAAGTTATTAAAGATTACAGGTGTCCTCCGTGGAAGTAAGTAGTTTTTCCTGCATATTATCTTGTAATTAGGGTTCTTCAGCCTTCTTTCCAAAGTGGGTGCCATCTGGCATTACAGTAATGGTAAAGAAAAAGAATAAAATTATTTATTCTTTATTTAGGGGTTACAAGGTCTGCCCTGCCATATCGCTGCAGTTATTGACGAGTAGCACAGTGAAGTCAGTACTCCAAATGTCGATATTGTGTATTCACATCTGAATTATTCCAAGCCCCTTACAGTAGAGGTTTGGCCAAGGCTTCCCTGGCTCTTTAACCCAAGGTCTGTGAGACGGATACACGGACCCTCGAAAGGACAGTACAGTTACCTGTCCCCTGGGCTGTGCAGAGGGTACAGGCAGTCTGCCTTCTGTGGCACAACAGCTGCATTAAAAAAACCCAAACAAAATAAAACTTAATGCATTGGGACCCATGAAATCACAGCCATGGTCATTGTTTGCAGACCTTCAGGGTTAACGTTGATACTTTTTAAACTTGCTGAGAAAGATTTCCCACCTATACCAAAGGTATCTCTTGCTTCTCTCTGAGGCAGAGAATGAGAGCCTTGCTTGATCCTGATGATGTGATCTGTTTATAAAACTGCTTTAGTGTTCTGGCCAAACACAGAACACAGGCTGTCTCTTTTTGATCTTATGTTCAGCATTACCAAATGTTTGCTATTAACTTGATAATTTTGCAGCTTGGATGAAAGAATGAAAAAATTGTGCTGCTTCCTTTTTTTTTTTTTTTTTTTTTTTTTTTAGAAAGAGTTGAGGTTGCAAAACTGACATTAAAAGTGGATAGAGCTATTTTTGTAGCTATTGTATTTTATTTAACTTGTATTTCTCAAAATTCTGTTTTTCTTAAGCATAAAATGCAACTTATTGAACCTGTCTTGGGGGGAAAAAAAAAAAAAGTTAATTTTTGTGAATGTTAATGCATTCTCAATAAATAGTTATATAGAATTGGCAAAAGAGAAATGAAAAATCCAAGCTTTTATGGACATGATAGCCTTGTGGGAAACCACAGGCTAAAACCAGTGTGAATGAGTCCTCGTTCTGCACTTCAGCTTCCAAGGCAGCGGACCTCAGAGGTAGGCTGTGACTCAGCAACACTTGCATTTTTCTGTATATGACCTTGAAGCCGTGAAAGGGGTTGAAGAAGTGTTGGGAGGAGTCAGGTTTAGTAAAAAGGGAAAAATAACATTTGTATGGCAGAGCTTCTAAGACTAGGAAGAGAGTGGGAATGGCTGCAGTTTGTTCATGTTTCTGCTACAGTTGCTAAACAACTGCAGAACTGCACTTAAAAATACCTGTTTATGTAGAACAGCAGGTAAGCAAGTTATCTTGTACTGAGGCTATAAACAGACTGTAATGCTGTGAATTTCAATGTACCATTTTATGGTAGAAAGAGTAAACACCAGAATCTTTTATGCATTCTTTTCTACTGCTTTATATTCCTACTGTCAGCTCTGTTAAATGTGGTACCATCATTCCTTCTGCCAGATCCTCCAAAAAAATTGTAAGTCTGACCTTGTGATTCCATTTGGAGTTTTGTAAACGATGGTAGCTTTCAAGTTACTTTAGGAAATGCTTCCTGGAAGTAAAAGAAGATGGACTGTGGGAGAGAGAAAGACATAGTTTAAAGCTTCTTGGCATCAAACTTGAGCTTTTAACCTTCTTTTTCTGAGTTATATGGGAAATGTTTTGGTTTTTTTTTTCCAAGGCTCAGAACAAATAGCAGAAATAGTGAAAGACAAATGGAAGAACTGTTAGAGGTTTCTGCTTCAGCTCTCCCCCAAGTCCTTTTTTGTTGTTGTTCCTGTCCTTAGTCTCGTTTGGGATGGCTGGATTCACTCTGGGTGTGTGTGCCTCCATGGAATTGCATTAGTTCCACTCTGTGGCAGAGTAAATGCTCAGGTATCATAGCAAAGTCTTAACTTGCAAAGTTGCAAGTTTCTGCATAATTTTTATCATTCATGAAACATGCATTTTTTAAAAAAAGGTTTATTTGTTAATCTTTATAAGATTAAATGTGGCAGCATTTTACTTGCAATTCTCCTACATTCTATTTGAATGCTAGAGATCTTCCCCTTTACTTACATGCTTTGATTTCCAAGATTAAGGAATCCCATCTTTCATGTTAATTTTCTATGTTGTGTTCAGTGTAAGTTGGCAAGACTCATGCTTATCCACTCATGAATTGTGATGTTGATGCTACCCAATTACATCGAGAAAACTTGTAGTTTATGGGTGGAGGTACAATGGTGGTTGTCTGGACTATAAGATGCTGAAAGTCCTTTTCAGATTTTTCATCTATTATCTTTTCATTTATTATCTGTTGGGGGTTTTTGTTTGTTTGGTTTGGTTTGGTTCCTAGTCCTGTTTCATTATCGTTGGGTTTTTTGTTTGTGTTTTCTGTTTTATGCTTTAAATTTTTGGTTAGATCAGATTTTCTGTAAGGTAAAAAAGCTCTCTTAAGAGCAAAGTATCTATGCAGAATTTAAACCACTGAAACCAAAGTATATTGGAAATGTTGAATGTTTTTATTTAATACTACCATGGTTATAAATAAAATTCTATGTTGCAGTTGTACTAGAAATTTAAATAAATGAATAAAAAATTGATTGTACCACCTGTTTTATAGACAACAGCTAGATGCAGCAGCAACATGATCTGAGGCATCAGACAGCGTGGGTCCTACAGCTCCCTAGTCCTCATCTTCTCCAGTTTGGTGGAGGTTAGCAGGCTCTGCAGGGCGTGCAGCACCTGCGGTCAAGGACTGTCAGCCCACGCTGAACATGGTCACTGGGGTGTGCCATTGGAGGAAGGTTTAAGGGATTTTATAAAGAATTTTGAGGACTCTGAAGGGATTATTGAACTGAAAGATGAATCAAAATAAGCAAATAATAATCTTCTCCTTTTGAATATTTAGATTAAAACCAGTGTAGTAACAGTTTCATGAAGAGATTAAGCCTGTGTGTAAGCAAGCAATGGACTTGAGCCCTCCCTACCCCAAGCTCCCCCCCCCCCCCCAGCCCCCCCCCCCCCCCATGGTCAATCAACATCATTTAGTAGTAGAAACAACAGGCTTAATGAGCCACTTGGTAGCAGGAGGCTTGTGTGAATAGGTGAGTTAAATCAGTGACTAAGTTGTTCTACTGACTTGCTGTTTTATCACTGAGCAAGGTATCTGCAAATCCTGCATTTTCCATCAGTTACTTCGTCTGAGGTTGACATAAATTGAATAGGCAGGGTTATTTTTGAAATTAATTGTCCTCTGAAGTGCTCTTCAACAATTAATTTGTTATTATATTTTTTTCCTTACAGCTCTTACTATTATTAGGAAAGTAACACTTCTGAAACAGAATGTGGCTTACTTTTTGCCTGAAAAGGTGAAGTATTTTCAAATAGAAATGGCTGATAAAAGTGGGAAGATCCTCCCAGGACAATTGTATATTGAGGTGGAGTATGACTATGAGTATGAGGCCAAGGACAAGAAAATTGTGATTAAACAAGGGGAGAAATACATCTTGGTGAAAAAGACTAATGATGATTGGTGGCAAGTGAAAAAAGATGAAAATTCCAAACCCTTTTATGTGCCAGCACAGTATGTGAAGGAAATACCACGAAAAGCGCTGATGCCACCTGTTAAGCAGGCAAGCATGCTGCCAAATAACGCTTTGAAGTTGACACATGGATTACAGAGATCAACAGAAAATGTGAATAAATCACCAGAGCTTTCTAGTTTTGGAAAATCTTCTCCAGTACAAGTGTCTTGCTTCCTTCGAGATGCCAATCAGAATGTGGGACCAAACAGTAGCCCTGGTCAAACTCTTGGTTTGAGTCTGGACCTTACCCAAAACAATGGGAAACTTAACAATGAGTTGCAGTCTCCCAAGGTTTCCAATCAGTATAGAACCATCTCCATGGGTCATTTCCCATGTCAAGAGTTCTTGGAAATAGAGAAGACCAGCTTTTTGCATGAACAATCTTGTGATTCAGCAGAACAGCAGGAGAAGGCTCAGAAAAAATTCACCAAGATTCAGAATCTGGAGATGAACTGAGTAGTAGCTCCACAGAACAAGTGCAGGTAAGGTAAAAAAAAAATCATCCCTGGAGATTTGTGTGTTTGTTTTTTCATTTCCTTATTGCCATAATTGCTACTGTTTTGAGATTTATTCCTAATAAATTCAGATTGTTTAAGTAAAAATGTCTTATCTCAGCATGAAGCGGTTATTGAAGTCTAAGCAGTTGATGTCTATAGTTCTTTTCCTTACAGAAATGCTTTGCTTTGGGGATTAATTCCATTTATGTTGTCCTGTGATTGAATGTTACAGAAATGCTTTTGTTCTTTCTTTATCAAGACTGTTTTGCGATGACACACAATTTGGGTTATATTTTCTTCCAGAGGAAGGTTGCCTACTGCAGTAACTCCTCCTACTTCTTGTCTTGTCGAAATAATAGTTCTAGTTACTGTCAGCTTTTCATAAGTATGTGTATAGATAGCATAAGAGCTGTTAATTGACCTATTATTGGGCTTAATAGCTTAAAAATGGTACACTTAAGATTTATATGGATTTTATTTGTAAACTCTTGTAATGAGTCAGCCTTGCCAATTCTGCTTCTCACAGCTTTACTCTGGATTAAAACTCAAAACATGTGAGTTTGTTAATTAGTATGGAAGAATCTCAGGAATGATGTACTCCCACTTCAGGCTAAAACGGAACATTGATGGCCTTTTTCCTTAGTAAAGTGGCTTCCCTCACTTTTTTTTTTTTTCTATTTAGCAGACCTCCCCCACCCCCAACAAAAGATTAGCACTAGTTTAGATAATCAGATCACTTCTGGTTCTGGTAACCAAGTTAGGTAGTCTGTTGTAATCCAGGTTTGTTCTTGAATCAATGATGTATGTGTACATACACATAATTATGTATGTGTGTATATAGATAATTCCCCCACCTCACACACCCTGCTCCCATATTTCTGTAGGGAGATGTTAAATGATTTTAAAATTCTGAGGTTAAAAGCTCCCTAGTCTTTAAATTTCTTACTCTGTAGTGTGAAAACTGCTATTGCTTGGGTACAAATTGATAATTCTAGTAAATCCCACTTGCCAGTGTGTATTCAGAGTACAAACTTACTCAAGTGTGGCATTCAAGTAAAAGTTGATACTATTTAGAAATAAAAATCTTGTCATGGAGAGCTGTGAATCAGTACTTTGCTAATAAGACAATCGAGACAAAGCTTCTTAGTGAGTATGGGAAGATCTTAAAGGTACAAGATTGATTGGGTGATTTATGTAGTCTTGAACTGTATGTGCTCATATATATTTATTGAAATACTCAGAACCAGTAGTTTTTCAATATCCTCTTCTACTCTTGGCCTCATTCTTTATGTTCGGAGTTTATCTATTTAGAGAACTTCATGCCTCTAATATTTGTATCTTTTAGGACAATTTATTTGAACTGCCTTCTCCCTGCAAATAATAAGGAATAAATAGGATTACTGAACTTTTTAAAAAAAATTAAATTCTCATTTATGCAATGTGGAGACTGAGCAGTTTTCTTGCAGTTTCTTTACAGCAGTGTCCTAGCTCACTGTAGTTGTTATGAGCCACTTAGAACTTGGGAGGATAAAATAATTGTTAGATATTTATTTTAGAAGCATGTGTAGTGGCCCACAAAACACTACATTTTGGCTGTGGAAAAAGCATGACAGTTCCCGACTGATGTTATGGAAGAACTTGCCATTATCGCAGTCTTGGGCACCGAGAACATGGATGCTCGCTGTGCCTTGCAATTGTCTTATTTTAAAACTGTGAAGTAACTTCATCTCATCTTGCACAGTCACAGGCTCTTTAAATGCAATGAAAATGTTTGACATTTAGTAGCTGTAGGGATTAAAGCAGTAATCTTTAGCACTGATGTCACCGTTAGCTCAGTCTAGATATTCAGAGTGCCAGCCTTCTTGCTGGAACAGCCTCGAGTTTTTTTTAGGATTCTTTCAATAATGAGCATTGTTCAGTAGAAATCAGCTGTGCAGAAATTAATGGCTCAGAAAGCTGTTTTTATTGCTCGTAGTCTGTAGCGAGAACATCAAGTTCCCGGCTTTCATGCACAAATGGGATTTCACTTCACAAGACTGGCTGTGGTTCTCCCTCCCCTGACTGCTGTGGAGTTCAATTTTATGCAGTCTGTATTATAATAAACTCCAAGCTACGGGTGTTTTCTCATAAATTTGTAAGATGAGAAGCTAGAATGACCTTAATAATAATAATAATACCTTTCTGTAGGTGATTTTTTGCAGAGGTTGAGGTGATAGTATTCAGCCCTAGCCCAACCCTCAGTGTGTTTTCAGTATCCTGAGTACAAGTGTATGAGATGCAGAGGAAATCCTTCTGTTACAAGGCTCTTCTAAGGGCTGGTTAAATTATTGTCTGAAGATTATCCTCCTTCTCCTTTCCAGTAATGAAGTGCAGGTTCTGCAGTTGTGCAGTCTGTAGCTTGTAGGCTTGCTGGCTGTGGAAATACTGGAAGATCCAGAGTCTCCAAAGTACTGCATAAAGGAAGCACTTTTTTTTAGCAGCTGAAATATTACAGGATATGAAGGATAGAAGGGTGACAGTGTGAGCAGAAGAATTTGCTAATGAAGATGTAAGCAAATGATCTGGTCAAGAGAAAGGTCAGGACTGAGTAATGAATATTTTTTACATTTTATGCAAAAAAAATCCAACTACTGGGCACAGCTGTGGTGCATAAAGCATTGTACGAATCAGGTGGTAGTTATGGACTTGAACTGTAGGAAGGCTGGAGGTAATTAGAGGAAGTAGAGCTTAGGAGGAAACAAGCTCCAATTTAACCAGATCTAAATCTCTGGTGGAGACAGTAACTGCAGGTGGAATTGGAATTGAATGAAATGGTTCAGGGGTGCACAGCTGGGCCTAAGAATCACTGACGCAGTGGTGATGCCTGAAGCTGTGAGAATCAATGAAATTCAATAAAATTTTAGGAAAATGGTGTCAGGTGTGATGTCCTGATCCCACAGGAAGGGCAGAAAATACTCCTCAGAGACAAGGGATGGGAAAGGAACATTTTGAAAGAGCAGAATTCTGTATCAGAAGATAGACAGTACTTGGAAGAAGTAGATGGGAGGTCCCAGCAGTGTGCAGTAGTGTCCTGAGTAATTGTTCTGAAGAAAAAAAATAGCGTGTTTAGGCCTAAACAGGAAACAAAAGTTGAAGCAAAAGTGGAAGACATTAAAAGCGGTTTTGGAAAGGAGCTTTGGGCAGTGTTTGCAGGTAAAATCTACTAATACATTTTGAGAAAGTGTGCAGATAGGGAAA
>NW_010324230.1:7790-42428 GCF_000700745.2 Antrostomus carolinensis
TTGGGTACGTTCTGAGATTGTGTCAAGAATGGTTAGATATTATCTTTATGAGGGTGATTCTTTGGATTACGTTTGTTAGACAGAAATGAAAATCTACTTTCAGCAATGCTAATGCATAACCTAAGTGAAATAACTTTGTTTCTGATGAATGTTACCTCCTCTCCCATCATAGGAGAGGTAGTATATATTTAAGAGTAAAATACATTTGCTGTCTTAATGTTATTTTTTATGCTATTAAAAGTTACTTTGAGTAGCAGAGTGGTTTTAATCATTATAAATATAGACAGTGACCTATTTGCAAAGATTGTCCTGTCTTTCATCCTCTTTAGTAATTGACTATTGCATAAACTGTGAAGCACTAAAGGGGATTATCACTAGGATGGCTGTTTTGCTTTGATTAATTCTTAGTAGTAAGGTTCTTACAAAGATGTCTTTCTGTCTTACCTCTGCAATTTCTGTGGGATTGCTGTAATTTTTTTTTAATTGAGAAAACAATTTTTTTGAGTGTGTTTCTGTAGAAGATGTGGGAGCGTGTCTTCTGGAGATCGTGGCATTCTTGACTTTGTCACTTGGTTGAAAGACTGGTGGCAGATCATTAGTGTTAGACTGCCCTGCTATTACTGGTTTTGTGGGGCCCAAAATTAATTAGCTTCTATTATAAGACACTTCAAGATATGATGGCTTTTATTTCATTCATTTGCCCAAGGAATAATTTGTCTGTATGAAGGAGGCACACTATATACAAGAGGTTTTTCTCTTAATGGAACTGAGCATGTTTGCAGATTCATGGTGGCATGTGTAATGTCATATTTTGAATTATGTTTTAAGTAGCATCTTTTTCAATCTCTTAACTCTTTATAAGCCCATTTATAATAAGGTGAAGAATAACTTTCAATGACAGAGAACTAAAAGCTTTATAATGTAACAAAATCTGTAAAGCAAAACGATTTTTTTTTTTTTTTTTTTTTTTGTAATTCCAGTAATTGCTGCTAGAACTCTGTAAACAGCTTGAAATGTTTTCTAAGTTATATCAGTAACTGTGGATATTGTCTGTCCAGAACCACTAAGGAATACTTTTCCTGGCTTTTTTTTTCCCCTACTCAGTGACAACAGGTCTGGATGGTTTCACTTTACAGTGATGCTGTTTGTGATCAGCTCTATCTCGCTATGTTTAATATGTAAGTCAGCTAGCAGGTAGTTGTCCCTGTTGGTCTGAGTAAGTAATTCTGGATTTAAGTGCCCTGGAAGAAGAAAGTGATGTGTCCCACTGACACTGCCTACAGCCAATATGCTCCTC
Source organism: Antrostomus carolinensis (assembly GCF_000700745.2). Taxonomy (NCBI): domain Eukaryota; kingdom Metazoa; phylum Chordata; class Aves; order Caprimulgiformes; family Caprimulgidae; genus Antrostomus; species Antrostomus carolinensis. The sequence goes on from NW_010324230.1 coordinate 9,088, forward strand.
TGAGCTGCCCTGCTGGAAGTCAAATTTATTTAATTAAAAAAAACCCCCAAAAAACCCAACTCAAAACCAAAAGAAACAAAAAACCCCTCCCCCAAAACCCCAAACAAACCCAAAAACAAAACCATAACCCCCCCCCCCCCCCCGCCAATATTATCTATATGAGGCAATTGTTGAAAAATCATAATCTAGGAGATGGGTTGGTTTTAGTTGACTAAACTTAAACTTAATATTGGAACTTAGCTGGTTCTTATACTGGTGTCTGAATGCTCAGCTGAGTTAAGCTATAGGTCTGCTTGGTACATGCAATTTTGTGTTGTGCTTTCAGAATTGAAACAAACATCTAGAGCACTGTGTCAACACATCTTCTGATCTTGCATGCCTATTTACCTTAATTTCATACAGAAAATGATAAAGTGGAACTTCCAAGGTGTTAATGTTGGGCCTTAACCTGTGCCTTTCATCTTGATAGAACTACTTACTAGCTCAAATGAAGCTCAATCTGCAGTGTTTAAGGAAGAACAGTCATAATATGGAATTAATTTCTCTTTTTATTTCCTCTAGAAAAGTGTAATTTGCAGTGTGCAGTATGAGTTTTGGTGCCTGCTGTCCCACTTGCCTTTTCTTTTGAAGCAATGCAAAATGTCACCTTTAGTAAGAGGTGACAGCAGAATCTTTACAGATGGTGGAATAAATGGTTAAACAGAAAAGAGCCCTGGGAAAAGAACCGGTGTTTTGTCTGACACGCTGCCTCGCTTGTTCTCCACTGGCAGTGCTTCTGTCGGGTTTAGGTCTGGAACCTCCAGACACAGAACAAACTTAAATTGCTTGGTAATAAGCAAAACACATTTGAGAATATTTGATCATATCTTGTTCTTGCACATAACTCTGAATAGAAACAATTGCATTTGGTATGTCTTCACCTAGTTACTATGTAGGCAGTTGTTTAATATTGCAGTGCTTGCCTATGGAATAAATGTGCTGTTATTTTGTGGAATTCTAAAGAAAGTATCATTTGTTTCAGAGCAGTGTGACAAAACGGTAGGGAACGTATGACTCGGTACAATGAAATGCAGAACACTTTTTTTCTTTTTTTTTAGGCAGGTCTCTCTGGAATAGTAGACATTTGTGCTTAAAAAAAGGAAAGGAAAATCTATGTGCATCTAGTACCCAAACAGCTGATATTTCTCTGACGTGCCATGTGTCAGATATGTTTGTTTTAAAAACGGTAGAGAGAAATGGGTTTTGCCTTTATGTGAGGTTTGTTCTAATGCTAAAGGACAATACTTTTGGACAAAACAATCTTTCAGGATAATAAGAATTGAAGATTTTCAAGAGACTTCTGTGATGGTGAGTAATTGGGCAACATAGTGTTAGATTATATTTATCAATTTTTAATTCAGTCTCTCTTAATTTGGCTTCTGAGCTAGTTCTTGGGAAAGACTAATTTTTTAGTAGCTTGTTTTATAAGGTTAATGCAGAGAAGCAATCAAGCATAGAAAGTGTCATGTCAGTAGTAGCAAAGGAGCGAAACAAAAAGGTATAACTCTTAATTCAACAGTATTTCTGTATTTTAAATAGTGTGCAGTTGCCAGCCTCTCTGATTTTGAAAAGGAGATAATAGTGCTGAAAATAATCAAGAGGTGAAAAGTATGAGCAGAGACGTGGAATAGTTCCTATGTGAAGTCTTTGCAAAAACCTTACATGCTAAAACCTCACATGCTAGTGGGTGCACGTTTAGTACTCCATAGAGAGGACTCCTGGTTTTTAAATTGGTATTGTAATTATTGGTGCTGAAATGGCTGAGAGATTATTGAGAGGTAAAGCAAGCTTAATTTTGGTATTTTTTCCTTTCTTTCAGCAGTTTTTATCTACTTGTCCTGTCTTTTCTTCTGTAAACTGTTTTGATGGAGACTTAGAGCTTGTGTACACTGATGCTCTGAAGACTGGCATAGGTGTTTGGAGTCTGTATTTCAATTAATTCTAGTTCTCTGTCTGATCAAACAGTTTTGTAAATGAAAGCTAAAAGTTGAGGAGCTGTCTGAATGAACTGAGTTTATTGCTTATGTTATCTGGCATCAACTTCTGTCTGTAATAAAATTTGTGATTAAAACTTACTGGTTTCTATCTTAAATCTGAAATTACATACTATGTTTTGAATTTAATTAACATAGATTTAATTGTTCCCTTTTTTTAATGGTTTGCCTGGGGCCTCTAAATGATCTGATCATCCAGTTAAATTAAGTAGCTTCTCTGTGTTCTGTTTAAACACAGTGCTAAGGAGCAGAGTTTTATGTATATTTTTCTGTCGGCGTCTAGTGTATGCAACTGCCACCTTCCTTGTGCTTTCTTCATTAGCGTTCAGTTGAATCGCTTCGCTGCTGTAGCCACTGTCTGGCTCTACAAATACTTGTTGCCAGTACAGCACTGAGATGGAGTGGTGCTGGTTGGAGTGGTGCTGGTTGGAGTGGTGCTGGTTGGAGTGGTGCTGGTTGGAGTGGTGCTGGTTTAAGCGGTATTGTGATCAAGTATGTCAATAGCCCATACATACTCCTTTATTGCAACTTAAGTAGTCCTAAATAGTCTAGTGCAAAGCCTGTGAATATGAAAGATTGGAGGACACACTTGCCTCTTTAGTCATTAATGTGATGGGACTTCTGCAACAAATGTGCTAACGTAAAGGAAACGTTCTAAAAAATATCATGTCTGATAAAAGCAGAAATACTGTTAACAAACTTTCTGGACTCTCAACTGGTTGTTCAACATATCTAATAGTGTTGTATGCACATTTTATTTCTAGACAGCTTGATAGATTGCCAGGATATTGTTTAGAAACAATTCATGCTACAACAGAAACTTCATATTGTGTTGCACATAACCATTGTTTGTTCTTTAAGTATTTAGAAGAAGCTTTATCCTGTGGTAAAGTGTTATAACACTGAATATGAGGTTCTTGAGTGACTTGACTGCTTTTCCTGTTGAAATTGAATAAGGGTGCTTTTCCACCCCCCCACCCCATGTTGATCTATGAACATGCTTGGCACTGTCCATATCAGCTCCTGGCTATCTACATCGAATTCAACGAGCTAATAGATGACTGTCCTGCATAACTGCATTGGGCTTTAGACACAGGAGACTATACATGTGTGTATGTATGTATGTTCTCTATATATAAAATGTATATAAAGATATAAAAAAATCAGAGGCCACTGTTCTGTTTCTTGATAGCACTTTGATCTTGATTTGTGCCTCATAAAGTTGGTGCAGCTACCAACTTTAAAGTCCTTCACAAAAATTTACAGGATATATTCATCAGTATTTTCTAGATCTTTTTTTTTTTTTTAGTCCTCCAAATAAGTCTATTTGACCTGACTGTTACTTCGCCTTTATCCTCCCTCCCAGGTGCTACACTCAGCTTTTAATGGCATCTTCCCACTACCCTGAGGCCCTGTACTTTTCATACCCTTACTTGTGTTACTCCTCAGTGCCCACGCACACAAGCTATGCCAGAGGACATCATTGCCTCCTCCCAGGCCTGCTTTTCCCTGCCAGGCTCTGGCTGCTTTTTTAGGCAGGGGGCTGGAGCCTGAGCTCCCTGGAGAAGAGGCAGCCTGGCCCTGCCAGCAGCCCAGCTCTCCCACAGCCTTGTCCTCCAACCCTTTGGTCATTGCTCAGCCACTCGCCTTTGAGCTGGTGGCGTGTCCTGATCGGTCACCCACCACTGCCTTCGTGGTAACAGCCTTCAGCTTTACTTGCTTTCCTTTCTCTTGCCTTTGCCAGCCTGAAGGGTTATGTTCTTCATGTGACTGCCAGAGAAGAGAGAACATTTAGGGTGAGGGAAGTAAAACTTTAGAGATTTTTTTTTCTTGTTATTCTTCCGTGCTCTTTTCATGAGGAGAGACCTGTCTCAGTTCCTTTTGCTCCCAAGTTTGAGAGCGCTTGCTCCTGTAGCAGGTTGTGGGTTGTGATCTACCAAGGTCTAAATTTTCCTTTAAGTTTGTTTACTTCTCAGTTAACTGTATCTGTAAAAACTGTATTGCATCCCTTTTTGTTTTTTCCTAGTTCATAAGTAGCTATTGTAACCTCAGTTGAGCAAATCTTGGGTATGTGCTTGTACTCGGATTTTTTTTTTTTTTAATGGAAAACAGAAAAACCCAAATCCCAAGTGTTTTGCTAAAATCTAGCTCTAAACTCCTTTATTCTTCTTTTCTTGCTTTGTAAAGCTCTAAAGCTTCAGCAGATTTTGTCCAAACCTATAATGCAATGATACCCAAACAGCCTTTGTGAGGGCTTTTGTAAGAAAGTGCTTTGTAGCTGCTGCATGTTGTTGTTTATTAAAAAAAAAAAAAAAAAAAAATGTTGTGGGGTAGGAAGATGCTGCACTGAGAACTTTTCTTTGCAACTGATTTTCTGAGGACAGTTTTTGACTGTAGCTTGAAGGGCTGTATTTAAACACTGTGTCCATAGGTGGTCTCGGGAATTTCATACACTTACCCTGCTCTTGCTGTGTCTTCCTCAGTGCCTCCTTACTCTCTGTCTGGAAACTGCTGCTTTACCTCACCATGTATTTTGTTAAACTGTGATTTGAGCACTGAGAACTAGGCTTCTGTGTTGTCCTTGGGATGGTTTGATGTGGGCTTGAGTGCAGCCTCAGAATTCTTGTAAAGTACATAAATTCCACAAATACTAAATCTTTTCATATCTTATTCACTGTCATCTGGGAAAAAATGCTGGTTTAATATCTAATTTTATTGAAGTAAAGTGGTAGTTGCAGACTTAGTTTAGCATCTGTTTTAATATTGAAACACAGAATTAAGTGACAAAGTATACTTATTTACTCTGGATACTGAATTGCAGAAATAGCTGTTCTTAAAAATGAAAGAAATTCTTGCTAGTTTAAGGAAGATAAAGGGGAAGAAAGTGTAGAAATGCATGGCTGAGGGTTTTGTACTTTCTGCCCTGAAACTGAGTGCCAACAAACTGTCTGCAAGTAGAGAGAAACAGACTCGGAAATACAGTCAAAGGACAAATATGCCTGATTTTAGTTGTTGTAGCAGGAAAAAAAAAGATGCAACCTGGCTGAGATTCCCATGACAATTCTATTGCTTTGCTTAGTTCCACTGTAAGCAGTGCACATAGCCTGTTGATGGGTATTTCTAGGATCTTGACATGGTCTTTAACAGTGCAGTTATGTACTTGTCTTCAGCATTTTAAAAAAAGAAACAACTTCAAAAATTATGTTTAAAATAAATCTTGCAACTTCTTGAGGTTAGGCATAGTGACTTGGATGTATTTCTGGAAATATTCATCCTACTATTTGGTACACTTTTGCAAAACAGAATCATGATGTTAAAATTAGAATGTTTATAGCCTGTTCTAGTTCAGTTAAAAGCTGAGGATTAAAATGTATCTTAGAAGCACCATGGCATAATTACTTACAGGCTTTTTTATGTGGTTTTAAACCACTACTAAAGGAAATATTCCTCCTTTGCTCAAATTTTGAAATAACTTGTATAAATGTGCCAACTACTTACACTTGCTTTGTTCATCCTATTGTGTCTTTTAAGGCAAAATTTTAAACTGAAGTCTTGATTTACACTGATGTGTGTTTGTCTTGCCTGGCATGAGACTTGGCTTTCTACTTTATCCTTTGTAATAGTAGATGTTATTTGTCTTAAGTCATTAAATGACATGAGTTTGATGGGATTCAAGCAGCCCTAACATTTGGTGCTGGAGCACATATATTGTGGAGGTTGCATCTTCTGAATTTAGAAGAACTTGTGACAATTTTTCTTAATTTGTTGTATCTCTCTGCCCTGCAGTATAAATGATGGATGCTAACAAATGTGAGGTTTTTATGGTTTATTTGGAAACTTTAATATGCAAACTAAACAGCTGAGTAGGTATGTATACTGGTGGGGACAATATATAGGCAGCCAGCTTCTGGTCCTGCTAAGAGCCTAACTTGTAATGGGAAATTAACTTTAAAATGTTTTTCCAGTGAACTTCATTTCCATAAGAGCCAAAATCAGAAGTGTTTTTCCTCGTCAGACAGGTTTTAAGCACAACACACATCTGAAGTATTGGAAAAACAAGAAATATATTCATTTTAATGACAAACATTTTTTCCTTCTTTTGCTTTTTGCCTTAATGCTTCAGGCAGGCTGGAAAATGTGCCATTCCAAGGTACGGGGAGACAGTAAGGTTGTCAAAGAAATGCTGTGTCCTAAAATGCCAGACTTCTTTGAAAATTAAATGGCAGTCTCTGCTCTAAGTTGTTGTACAGTGACTTTGTCTTGCACCCTGTACAAAATCTTACTGTCTGTCATAGAACCAACTAATTATATTCAGTGTTACACAGTAAACATGAGAGAATACTGGATCTGAATGCAGATTTAGTAAAGGATAATCCAGTATGGGGATTGTTGGTTTTTAAAGACAGGGAAGTAATCTGTTCACTGTTGGTTGAAACCTGCTAGGTGAAAATTAGTTTTGACGTTAAAATAATGAAATTTTAGATAATCTGTTTTAATAGTGAGCTAAATGAGTAAGTGGAAGTTTAACATCTAACTTTAATTTAACTATGTAAAAGATTACTTGTTATTTTATGTATGTGAAAAATGGTGAATAGTGTGTGAAAATGGCTTTTGTATAATCTGTAAGCTTCAGGGATTCTTGAGGGAAGGTCTATGTGGAGAAAGCAGCCTATGGGAACAAACTATCAAAACCATATCAAACAGCTGCTTGTTTCAAATCCGTTTCAAGTTAGGTAATCTTTTCATATTAATTTATTATGCTAAGCATTTTAAGAAAGGCATGCTTCATGACAAAAGTGACTTTTTTTTTTAATTGATATTTGCAAATTCTTGCTGCTACTAGATCCATTTTGTGATGGATACCAGTACGGGCAAAAGCTCCTGGTGAAAGGTGGCATAAAACTTCAGTTTCTGCTCAATATAGATAATTCTCTATGCTAAAATGTAAAGTATGCACACGTGTTCTTAGCAGAGTTCAGTAGTTTAACATCTTCCTCTAACTCTCCTCCCGTGTTCCTCTGGAAGACATGATGGCCACAAGGCTCATCGCACCTTGAGGCATCGCTGTATGTTGTTATGATTGCCGTACTGTCGCCATGCCAGGTTGTTTGCCCATCCCCTAATCCCCCATTTCAATAGCAATATAAGAAGCACAGCTGTTAATGCTTCCAGTAAGTGTTATTTAGAAGATAATGCTAATCACACTATAGACTCAGTTGCTGCGTTTGTGAAGACAAAAGCATTTGGAGGAATGTTAGCCTAAAGCATATTCAGGTATTTAAAGTTTCCCAGTAAGCTTTATATTTTTAATATAGTGGTTGTACTATATGTGGCTGAACTGCAAAGTCTTAACAGTCATCAAGCAGAATAAGCTGTATTTACTGTCAGCAGTGTTGCAGAAAGCTCTCTGGGCAGCTGGCTGGTCAGCTTGCAGCACTGTTACTTTACAGACCCTCGTGGGACCTAGAACCTGTAGCTCCTGCCTGTAATTCACCTTTTCAGAGCAGCTCAGTGGAAGTGTCTCTAGAAAACGGCATAGAAATCAATGGTGAAGTATTCTTGTGAACACTTGTATACAATAATTTAAAATACATTGAAAGCCTTTTTTTTCTGTCTGTTTTGTTTGTGGCAAATTAGTGTTTTTCCAGAAATAATGTCTGGAAATGGCTTTAAATGTCACTTGTTTGTGATACTCTGCTTTAGCTAAATCATCAAACAAATGCAATGCACCCCTAAAGGTGCATCATCTACTGATGACCATAGCAGAAAACAAACATGCCCTTTACCCTAGTATATATATTTTTCTTGGAGACTCCCAGAAAGTTCATCTTCCATTCAACCTGTTTTCTGCAGCTGAACAGCTGCTTTCTGTCAGCTTTCAAGAGCAGCTGTATGTGCTTAGCTCTATACTTTAGCAGAGAGATTTTTAATACATACATGTTCTAAAAAGCATTTTTTTTTTTCAATAGCTTGGCAGATAGTGCTGCAATACTTTATTATATTTGTAGTCTCAATGAGAATGTTCTCTAAAGGCTGGTGGCTCCAGCTGATCCGCTGAATGCTGAGCAGGGAGTTATAATTCAGCAGCACGGGGGAGGGCTGTGTTTGCTGTAGCCAGCGGCAGGGCACCGCTTACTGCATGTTGCTTAATCAGCATGAAACTATTAGCAAATTCTTGCCATCTCAGCTATAATGTACTGCTAATAGGTTTGCTTTATTGCATAGGATAGTCAGAAAAGCCTAGAATGTTTTATTAATTTGAAGTAGCATAACATTCCTCTTAATGAAGTTTAACAGCTTTTCTACACTCCCTTACACTGTATAACAAGAGTACCATAAATGCATTCCTGTGTACTAAGTGCTGGTAACTTATTTGTGTCTTCTCCTAATGAAAGTTTTATTACATGAAAGCTTTTGACATAATTTTAAATTCCGATGTATTATATAAAATAAAATCCTGGCAACAAAAGCATCTGTATAGTTAGTCCATTTTAACGTACTCCTAATTTTGTCAGAAGATTCACAAAATCTTACTTCAGTCAACGCCCCCCCTCCCCAAAACTTCTGAACAACTTCTGTGGTTTTTTTTTTGGGGGGGGGGATGATGTTAAATTACCCCCTCACCCCCAGTATTTTTAGTATTTTGTATGTGGGGTATGCAGTGCATGGGGGGGTACAGCAGCCTCTTTCACTCAGGCCATCAGCAGTAACTTTCAGAGAGGACTAGTGCCAGGTATCAGAATCAAACTTTTTTCCTCTCTGCATTTTGCTTTAGAGGCAGCATTCATTTTTATTTTTTTTAAGGCAATTTAATAACTTCTTAATTTTACTGATAAATCAGAATGGATATCTGTTATCTAGGTATTGGGATGATTCACATTTTTCATTGTCAGCTGTGAAAAATGGTGTTGCATGGCAGAAAGCCAATTCAATTATGTCAGTTTATTCTACTACTTTTAATAATTTGTGAATTTGTCTTTTAATCATGAGAGAAGTGGGTCGTGGTGTTTCCCCACTTCCCACCTTGGTACCAGACCGACTGCACAGGGGGTCGGAGTGATGGGCAGGGACATGGTGAGGAACGCGGCTCCACATTTTTATTGCAGGATCTGGTTCACTCACAGCTGCATTCACTCATTTCTCTCTTACATCTGAGAGTCTTATCTCACTCCTGGAGCCAGACTTCCAGAGAGGTTTTTAGAGTCTTAATCCAGTGCTGCTGGTAGTCAGAATGGCTCTAGTTTGAATGCAGTACCATATGTGGGAAGACCAGATGCCGTCTTTATGATCAGTGCATCTTTACCAGAGCCTGTCTGGATTGATCTGTGGCAGCAGGCCTTTGGAGATGGAGCCTTCCCTGGAAATAGCAAAGTACTTGGTTTCCCTCCCCCCTTACTTCTGGCAGGCTGTACCTCTTGGTTTCAGCTCTTCATACGAGGTCTTTCTTCCTATGAAAACTTTGTTTGTGAAGGACCTGCAAACAAGCAGGGAGGTTGCTGTTAAAAATTTAACTACAACTAGTTGTTAATGCTTGTCTGAAGGAATGAAATCAGCATAGAATGCTGGAGTAAGATTTTTTTTTTTTTTAAATAATTTTTATTTTTGTGTCCTGTTACTTACACAGTTGGCTTCTATAGCAAACACAGCATTTTATATTGAACAGGTAGTTAGTTCCAAGCCTTTAAGTGAGAAATTTCAACTTATGATGTCAAATGTTAGGTAGCAGGCTATTTTTTTTTTTTTCTTTTTGAGTTATCAAAGAGCTCAAAGATATCACAGGGATAATTGTAGAGACTTCATAGTCTTATTTATACCTGAAGTTGTAGAAAAAGTTACAGTGAAATAGAGGAAATATTTCTGTTGACTGTGTTTATTATCAGTCCAATCTATAAATGTTTTCACCTCAATATACACCCCCTCCCCCGACCCCCCCTCAATGGCTACTTAAAAAAAACATATCCTGACCTATTTCCTGGGGAACTTAGCTGACAGGCTGTACGGTTTAACTTTCCATCGTTTCAGTTTTCATACTGATGTACAGTTGGAAGTACTAAAGTGGAACTGCTTCCTATTTAGATCTGAGGAGTCAGCAAATAAAATATATATTTTTAATTCAATTACTGAAGGCTGGAGGAGATACTAATTCTCAAAGCCCCTAATTTCTTATTTAAAATTGGGTAGCTTTTCTATGGAGTGGGCCTGTGACCTCTTGATTCTCATGATGCTTGACCATGAATCCATATGGCTGCCTATTCAACAGTAGTCATACTAGCCTGAAATGGAGATACTTTCAGTGTTTGATTTAAGTTTTTTGCCTTTGTTATAGCTTTTAGTTGAATGTTAAATAAATAGATGAAATAAAATCTTATTTATTACCTTGAATTGCTCAGTAGTTCATGTAGAACATGAGACCATTAGAACCTGTTCTGACACCTTTTGTAATGCATACCAGTGAACATCGTACTGTAATTATCGGTGTGAAACCTGTAACTATTATGTTTAAGGAGGATTGTTGGAGGATTGGAGATACTCAGATTTAATTTTGGCTTTCGACAGTGGGTGGCTGTGCCAAGCTTCTGGGGGTAGGCTTAGTCCTTTTTTGAGGAACCCATTTGTTATTATTCTTTGAATGCTCTGACATACAATTGTGGTAGGGGTTTTTTTGTTTGTTTGTTTTTTAAAAAAAAGTACATTTCTAGACCATGTGACACTGCCATAGTCCCTTCACAAATACTTTTATTTAAGATACAGTAAGACATACTATAGGCTGTATGCACTGATGCAATTTTGTGGTTCTTTCTCAATTACTGAAAAATACAGTCCACAGATTTTTTTTTTTTTTTTTTAATCCTAATGGCCACATTGAAATTATATTTGAACTGCAAAAAATACAACTAACTACTTCTGAACAGATTCATATTGACGTTTAGATTGCACTGCAGTTACTTAGAAGCTTAAAAATGCCAACCATAAGCCCCAAAGCCCAGTTCACTTAGTTTGCAAGGCCTCTATTTTTGTATTACAAAATGCTACTTGTTTCATCATTTGCTTGTTTGCAACTTCCCAGGGAAAACAAGTGACTTTAGGTTTCCTGTCAGTGCTGCAGCTGTGAAAGTGAACCAGGGGAAAATGGCCACAGGTCTCAGTAAAACTGCTTGTCATTATGCATGTAGGATTTGCCTCGTAACTCGTAACATTATGTACCTGGGAATTGACTTGCCAGCTCCATTTCTGAGGGCTATGAAGTGATAATTCATAGTCAAATAAAATAATTGAAGCACAACCATTTCCAGTTATCTGGCATATCTCAGGGTATTACTGTGAGTGACTTGAATTCTGTGCTGGAAAGCTTTTTAGTACAGAGATTATTTCATTGCCTTTGTGATCATCTACAAACACAGAAGTGGGTTTGTCCATTGGTGCACTTACCTGCTCTGAAAAAAAAAAATATATTAATCCCACACAGTATAGTGTTGTGTTTATTTTTCTGTCTGGTTTGTTTTGCACTTTAATAATTTTTCAGGTTAACCACCTCGTTGAACAGGACAGGAGCCACTATGGGGTTGATGTTACTGAGTGATTATGGCACGTCCTTTTTCTGAAATCCAAGAAGCTTGATTTTTCCAAAACTCATCTATTGGATCTGTGGGAATGTCTGAAATCAGAAGCATGACTAGATCTGGTGAAAACTTCTTGCTTTTTTCCATGTCAATTTTGCTAAATGTTGAAGAAAATTGTCCTAAGCTTTTTTTATTTGGGGGGTGTTATTTGGAAGTTACTGTGGTTTACCTGTTGCCTGAGATAGGCTTTACTCGTTATGACTGTCATCAAGTTTTAGCTTGTAGATGCATCAGCCCTTTTCCTGTGTCTGGAAGGGCTCGGGTGGCTGTGAGGAAAATGTTTGGTATTGCATATATAAAGTATTGCATATATTATATTTTATGTTAAAATAGTTTTTCTCAAAATACTAAAAAAACCATTTTCTTCAGTGATCAGTTTTTTCATTCCAAGTGGAGGTCTTAAGCTATTGAGCAGAATTGTATTTCTGTCTTAACTCTTATCATTCATACTACTAGTGTGTTCCATACTCTGAGGTGGCAGGAAGAGCTGTCCTTAAAAATCTTTGTTGTTCTCTGAGCGACTTGGGGTACTTCTTCCTTCTTTTGATGGCATGCGGCCTCTTCTACTTTGGATATGTTCTTTATTGCTCTGATCACTATGGTACTATATTGCTGGTTCTTATAGGCTCTTGATTTTTCTTAGGGAAAAGCATAGACTTTAGCCCAACATTTCAGTTGTACGTATTAGTGCAATAAACCGGCTTCTCACTGTATATTTTCAATAGCTTGCTCCATTTGTTTCTGACTTCAAATGTGAATATGCTGCCTTTCAGGCTGAGGGCTACGAGTGTGTGAAGCTGTACAAAACCTTGTGGGAGTAATAAAAATAGAGAAGAACCCCAGTGTGGTTCTTTCTCACTGCTTAGGAACAGAACCAAGAATAACAAAAGTGCTATTGAAAGTTGTTGACTAACCTACACTTAAACCTTCAAGGAAAGTTCCCTGTTTTCCTTCTCAGGCTGTTGCAAGGTTTCATTCCTTGTACCTTGCTTCTCTCCATATATAAAAAACTCTTTTTTTTTTTTTTTTTTTAATTTAGCCATTTTTCCCCCCCATCTTTGGCAGAAATAGGCAGCCTTTATTTATTATTGTCTGTGTAACTGATTCTGGTTTAGATGTTTGTAGATAATTCCTTCTCCTAGTCACCTCTGGGGTTTAATGATGCAGCTAAACCTCCCTAAAAGCTAACAGGTTCTGAAAGAGAACATCCTGCTCTCCTGTCTCCTGAGTCAGTCAGGCACTTCCAAGGCATCTCTGACTGACCTTGCAGTGACCTGCAAACACCTAAAGAGTCTAAGTATGGGGCTTTTTGTTTTATTTTTTGTTTTTAAAGTCTTGATGGGGTTAACTTACTGCCATTCCAGTTTCTTCCATCAGCTTGCTGCAGGGTCACAGCAGCATCGCGGGGCAGAGGGCAAGGGAGATGGGGTCACTCTTCTTGGTAGCGGGTGGCCAGTAGACTGGCTTAGCTATATCTTAAAACTGCATCAATAGTCTTTTATTTTCTGAAATGAATAAATTTGTGTGTTTTCTTGTTTTCTAAACACTGAGTTGTTGGCTGAATCCTTTGAACTGTGTGCTTTATTAATTTGGTGACATGAACTGAATTAGCAAAAGCATTTGCTGAACCTTTGGTATAAGCAGAAGTGTCAGTGTGGCTTCTGCTGTTCTGCATAAAGGAAATTCTTTGCTTGTGTGCATGGGGAGTTACAGTAACTGACTCATTTAAAACAGAAAATTACTTTTCTCTTAGCTTCTCTTTCTGCTAAGATGAGGAAATAAGTTTTTTTCCAAAAGGAAAAAGAGCACAAAAAGGTGTGGGTTTTTTGTTTTGGTTTTTTTTAATAGTAGATATTCTGATGTGTTAAAAAGGGTAGTTGTTGAAAAATTTGCCTCAGATTAGAAATATGGAAACAATCAGGACCTTGTGTCTACGGACTTAAGAAAAATGACATCCTGAGAGTCATATTTCCTTAGCCGAGTGTATAATTTGATTTTTGGTTTGTAGAGGTACAGAGATTAGCATGACAATATGTGAAACGTGGTGCTTCAAATCATGTATTTTGAAATTGCATAGCCAGTCAGGATCCCTAGAAGATACTTTCCAGATGTTGCTCTTAATTTATAAATTGGGCAGTATTAAAACTTGTTTCTCAGGTTTTTAATATAATGTTTATGGAAGTTAATGTAAGTAGCTACGCTGGCTGGTTTTTGATGGGATTGCCTCTGTTTCTTCACGAGTGGGACATTCTGATCAAGGAAACTGCCCACGGGAGAGTTTGGGCGCACAAGTAGTGTGGTACTTTGGGAACAGTAGTTGCGAATAATAAATTTGGAGAAACGTTGGGAAGCAGATGTGGAGGGTAGGAACTGCCTATTAAACTGTGCCTGGCTCTTCTGGAGAGGGCAGAGCCTGCTAGTTGCACAACAGAATATATTCTTGTTAATCTATTAGCAAGGTAAACCAACAGAAATTATTCTAGTATCTGATTTCATGCTGTTACCATCACTGTTTCCTAGGCCAGTTAGCTGTGTTAGTTACTGGGATTTGCTGCCTTAATTTATTCACATAACAGATTTCCAGTATACCAGTAAGTGTACTGGTACATTAGCATTGTTTGTACAGTTTGAATACTAGTGATGCTTTGCAGCTGCAGAAGTTATTAAACTTTTAAATGTTGCAGTTCATAAGCTCAAGAAGATATTTTGAAATAATTCTAGGACCTAACAAAGAACTACTAGCATGACAAATGTTTGCAGAATTTGCTGCCACAAGCAACATTTAGTGAAACAGAGTTTCACACAAGTGAAATCTGCTTTTACAGCAGTGTAAAAGGACAACAGCTGTAAATTGTGTGGGAGTTCTGCATTTTCTTGTTAAGAGTTTGGAATTAAATACCCTTTCTGACAGAATACAGATTTGATGACTGTGTTTTAGAACTCTCTTACAAATTGTTCTCTATTAAAAAAAGAAACCAACTTTAGTGTTTGGAAAGTCAGATATTAATATACATGCATGCAGTTTTTAAATTCTAATGGTTCTGGCTTTTCGTTCTCTTTCAAATAGTAGAATATTACAATTTTTGTTCTACTGAGTCACGGCATTTTGGTAACTTGCATGGTGGTAGTTAGATTTCATTCTGTTTGATCAAATGGTACTCAAGGTACCTGTTAGGCTTTTGAGCTTGTCTAGTAATACAACTTCGGTAACTTTTGAGTAACTTGGGAAGCTTATTGGAAGTGATGTTTACTTTTCCCATCTGCAGTTTTCCATGGGTGCCTGGCTTTACACAACTTTGTGTAAGCACTGAACCCTCAAAAGTACACTTAAATGCTATGGTATCTGTACTTTTGAAAGTGTAAAGTGTAGGGGAAAAAAGATGCTGTTCAGTTTGAAGTGACTTAAACTAATGGAAACTTTTCTTGACCTTTAAGCTATTGTGAGTTCAAGTAACTCCATTCCAGTCCCTCCAATTATATTTCATAGCAGCTAATTTCTTAGAAGTGCTATGGTATTGTAAGGTGACAACACAGAAGTATTTCATGAAGAAGTTAATCGGTCTTAAAAATTACTTTAATCTCTCTGAGGCAAATGAGATGTACGGCTATACATTAAATCATGCATTAAATCAGAGGACCCTCCAGTACTCCTGAAACTTTAAAGAGATTATTCTGCTGCATTGGGTATTCTGCTCCAACAGCTGAAGAACTTGTTGTGCTCTTGTGATGCTGCCCTTCCGAAAAGTGGTAGCTGTTGGTGTATTACAGGAGAGTTTTCCACTGGAGAAAGCCAGTTAGGTTTTTCTGGTGTTTTCTTAGTGTACTTAGTTTTTATAAATAAAAAAATAATCCTTGAGAGACATCAGAAATGATTCCCAACAGCTTTATTCTTCACAAGTCTGCATTCCAACATCTACTGTGAGTTTCCCCAGAGGTCAAGCATGGACAGCAGTTAAACTAAAATGCAGAATGAATTTGGTGTTTCTACTAGTATTGTTGAAGCATCCTTACTGCAGAACCAACTTGATAACCACTTTCATGAAGGTGGGAGGGAAAATAAATGTATAAATCTACTACTGCATGGCATGTCCAGGCTGTTCATGATGCTGGTGGCTAAATTTCTGAAACAGGTTGCAGATACTACTTTTATGGCCATTGAAAGTATCAGTGTTTTGTAGGGTGAAGTGGACAGAGTCAGAAAAGAGTGAAGGAAATTTACTGGCTGACTTTTCAACATGATAAATTTGGCTACTCTTTCCTAATAGGGATAAGCTTTCTATGTAAGCATGTATGAAGTAAAGTGTTTCATATGGTGTTTAAATCTTCTACTGTAGGAGAACCAGCTTTGTCTATATCCTTGGACAAAAGCTTTTTTATGGAAGGGAGAAGCTAGATTGTGCAAGTGGCGAAGTACAAGCATGGTAAACACTGTCATCTTTGTGCATGTTTTACAAAGGATCCCATTGTAAGGTCTTATTTCCGTTTTTTAAAATATTTGACATCGCTATTGCAATCCTTCGATCAATTATATACTTTCTGTTATTGCTATAAACTTCCTAAGTTCACATGGAATAATTTTGCTCACTGAGATGGAGAATCTGTGGAGTGTACAGGGAAAAAAAAAAGGGTTTTCCATCAGTTTTCTTTGATTGATCACTTGTGATGGATGATCTGGGAGAGTCGTCTCCAACTGCTCCCCCCTGCAGCAGGCCAGGGCATACCGAGAGCCCTCCTGAGCCCTCCTGCTGCCACCACTTTCAATTATTGTTCTGAAGTGCTTGTGAATGTGACAGAACAAGCCACCTCTGGGCTTTCCTTGCTGTGGGATTTTTGCAGTAATATTTAATGAATCATTGTCTTGATGGGTATGAAAATATTATGTCACTTATTTTGGGCTATCAAGAAAGCAATGTATTGAGAGGCTTTTTGCTATGCATCTAGATTTTTTAAATTATTATTTGATAAGGCATTACAGTATCACCAGATAAAGATTTATATTTTTGGCAACTTTGGGAATTTTTTTTTTTTGTGTGTGTGTTATGGGTGAGCTAGTGCAGAAGGGAACTTAAATGGCTCAAATAACAAAAGCATATTCTGGCAGAACATGATGTCTTATGTACTAAGACTCTTTGTTTCATAAAACAAAATAGTAATAAATAGTTTTATATGAAAATGAAATGTATGTAAATATCTCCAGAAACAGAAGAAAGTAGTAGCTTAGCCTGTAATTCAGTGTATGTAAAATGCAAAATTGACTAAAAGATAGAACTAGCAAAAGTAAATCAGATACTTAATTTTACTGTTTTTAATCTGATGGAAAGTTATTGGCTACCCATTTTAAAGTAATACTTTCTTGAGAGTATCTGCTTCATTTTTAAATGGGATATTTTAAACATTTAACTGTTGAATGGCCTCTACTAGGCAAATATATTGGAATGATTTGTTCGGGGTTATTTTAATTCTACATTGCTTTGCAATGTCTTTTTTTTTTTTTTTGTCACTTTATAATGGCAAATCACTGAACCTGAGACCTTCAATGCAGTTACATAATATTTGCATTACTATAGCTTGTCTGAAATTTATAGTCAACTATTAACAGGCTTGTAATATTTACTGTCATCTTTTTATGCATTCCTCAGAGTGAATTATCCAGTTAAGATTGGAGAAGGTTAGTGCATAAAAAATTCTTTGGGTTCTCATTTCAACTTGGCTTGTTAAATTAGTTGCTGTTTTCACCTCTGAGGACTTGGTGAAAAATCTCCTTTGTGGATTTTTGGGTATTACAGTATATTTTAAATGTGCCTGAATATGTTAGAAAGAAAGTAGGGTCCAGAACATGTTTATAAAAACAAAAAATCCAACCAACCAACCAAACAAAACCAAAAAAGCCACGAGCAGAAAGAGGAAGGAGGAGATGAGCTAATTATTCCAGTTGAAGCTGTCACTTCATGAAAATGAAACTGTAGAGTTTTTGAGATTTCTTTTATATCATTCCTGTTGAATAAAGCTGATATTGAAGTCCCAGGCCTTCGGAAAAGGATGATGACAATTCCTTGGCAAGAAGCTCAGTTGTTGAGGGAACTGGGATGCTTCGTTCCCTGTCTCAGGATCCTGTGGGATGTGCCTGTTCTCCTTTCTTTGGCTTGCTGCTCCAAGGAGCCGGTATTCCTTCGTTTTCCTTCAGTGTAATGCTCTTCTTTTGCATGAGTATGGACAATCTGTTGCTTGTAACTTCACAAAGATTATTAAGATGAGATCTGCTTTTTTTTCCAAAAATATTTTTCATTTTTAGCAGCTAGTTTCTGCAATCCGAATGCTGCTACTTGGTGAAATGGAAGCTTTTAGTTCCAAGTTCTTAACACTAAGAAAAGCTACAGAGGCATGATAACTAAAGCAGTTTATTTGTAAAGGAGGGAAAAATCACGTGTACTGGGTCATGTTTTGTGGTTGTTCTTTAAGCAATTGTTACGTTATTGAAGTTTTTGCCTTGCATTTAAGTGCTGTAAAGGGGAAAAAAGGTGATTGCTAATTACAAGGAAACTTTGTTTTCTGTCTGAATTGCTGGCATCCTCGATGCAGTATGTTCTCACTGCATGAAAATAAACAAAAAGCATTTTTAGGTGGGGCACAGGGGAGAGATCTGTAGTCCTTGTTTATCCCAGAACTGCAGTCTCACCTTGTTGAAATGCACTGAACCTTTTTTTTTTTTTTTTTTTAAAAAAAAAGCTTTAATTTTGAACACTTAAACAAATACTGCCATCCGAAAAAAGCCATTTGTACAAGGTAACATTGAAATTTAGGGTATCCTCTGAGAAGCTGATATACATTTTGGTAATGAAAAGTACCTTATGAGTATACTAAGTTTGCTTTTCATTGCACTGAGTTCAAGTGTTCAGAGGCCTGATAGCGTATCTGCGGCCTTTGTTGAAGACGTTGACTGTTCATTTGTGAATGATTAACAGGTTGTTTTATTTAAAGGCACGTATCTGCTTCCTACTGTGTCAGTAGAAAACCTATGTTCTGAAAAAAGCTGTGTACAGTCCCTATTTGAAGAACGTTTTGTGTTGATCCTGGAAGCTTTGTCCTGACTTTGTCCTGCCTGCATGAAACTCAATGTGCAGGGATTTGCTGCTAGCAGACTTTTCTGTGAGACTGAACTTAAATATGGCAGATTTCTAAAATATTAAAATACAGAGCATTATAGAGCTCAGGGAGAGGTCCTTATATTAACGAAGTTGCCATAGTGCTTAATGTTGTACAGTTTTCATTCAGGTTGTAGCATCATAGAAGTATTTCTGCTTTCCAATTTTTTTTATCATGTTTCTAGTAAGAGTTCTTCACTGTTCTTAGCAGGAGAAAGCAACATGAAAAAGTCTGAAATCCGTATCAAACAGCAAATGAATGCTGAGATGTTTTGAGTGTAAGGCATTTTGTGTGTGCGTGCATGGGCATGTTGAAGGACATGTTCTTGTGATTCTGACAGTGAGAAAACAAGGAGTCTCTTTTGGTAGATTTAATTCCATGTTTATGAGCATTTGGAG
This sequence comes from Antrostomus carolinensis, assembly GCF_000700745.2. Lineage (NCBI taxonomy): Eukaryota > Metazoa > Chordata > Aves > Caprimulgiformes > Caprimulgidae > Antrostomus > Antrostomus carolinensis. Next base: position 28,282 of record NW_010324230.1, read on the forward strand.
CTTGTTAGTGCAAAAATGAAGCTCAGTGAGTGAAGTTCTACCCAGAAGTCCTCAGAGCTGTTTAGTGTTTAGCATATATTTTAAAGTTTCCCTTAACTGTGTGTGTCTGGTTTTAGGAAAACAGCCATGAAAGTGATCAGAAATTATTTTGATCTAGGTAATGCTTTATCTGGATTTATACGTTACTAATGAATAATGGTTTTGGTAAATGAAAGGAATACAGTAAAATTAATATGCTTCTTGGCTTGAAACTATTCAAGGGTTTTGCAGAACACAGTCTTGAACTTAAAACAGTCATATGAGATGAAAGGGTGAGGTGGTGTAGGGCCCAGGAGCTCTACAGGGACATCTGGTGGGACCTGCCTCTCACCAGGACCCTCCTTCCCATGCTGGGGGATTTACCTTCCTGTCAACACTCAAGTAGAAACTACACTAAAGTTAATTTAATGAAACTTTGAGCTTTCTAAAAGCTATTTTTTCTCATCAAGAAATTAGAAATTATTCACAAAATTAGCCTTGATAAGGTTGCATGCTGTTGAACTGAGCATTATTGTAGACACAACAACATACCTTGTTGTGTGGCTCGAGGTATGAGGAAGTACTGTTTTATGCTGCGTGGTTATTTAAAATAGTTCCTGATAAGAAAGTTGTATCCTTCAAAGACTGACTTACGAGCTAAGCTGTGCCTTGTAGTTAGATTACATTTTTTTATGTTTCGCTGAAAGCAGTAACTTAAAGATGCCTTTCAAAAACTTTATAATTCTCCCTGTAAAATCTGTCAGAAGAGAGAGCAACAAGGAATGAAAGTGGCTAGAGGCTTAGTTGGCAGGACAGTTAGCTGTCTGGTTTGTTGTTCAGGACGAAATTTTGGCTCTCCCTTGAAAACCAGAAATTGGTATATTGAGTTTGGAAGTACTGAGCTTTGAGAAGAAAACCCCTCATTACGCTTTCATATCATGTTACTGTTTCAAACTTAACTAGTATGCTGCCTGAGTTATGTGGCAGTCTGTTGGCCCTGAGCTTCAAGTGTTGGCTTAGCACAGTACATGTCCTGCAGTTTCATCTGGAGTTGTTCTGGCTATAAGGCTGAAGCTGTTGAAAACCTCAGTGTGAAACCTCTGAGCTATATTCCTATGCGTTGCTTGAGGAAATGTTCCAAAAACTGTATCAAGCATTCTGTCATAGGCTTGATATTTGGAAAACACTTTTATTCATACACAGAAACGTTCTTTTAATAATGGCATCTCATTGTCTTAATTAAAACAAAAAAGTGACTGGCAAATGCAGGCCAGACAGCAAAGCCTTCTTAGTCTTGTGTGGAGGAGCAATTTTAGGAGGACACAAGTGTTGTGCAAGCCACTGGCCTCCGGCCGCAGCTGCCCAGGAGCTCGATGGTGCTGATTTTGCCACTTCCTTGAAATAGGGGAAGAACCTGAAGATTTGTGTGTCCCCTGGTGCAGGTGTATGTTGTTGCTTCAAATGACAAGCCGGATGAGTTAATGGCAGGATGATTTGTGTGGGAAATGCAGCTCTGCAGGCTGATTGGGAAACAAATGCAGAAACTGGGCTCTTGAATGAGGAGACCTGGGAGAGTCTGAGCAGCGCCTGGGGACTGATCAAGGTTACTCTCCCAGCAGCCCAGGGAACTGAGCTTCATCCCTGAAGACAATGGGGTGATGCTTTGTTCATGGTCACGTTCTTTATCCTGTTAGTGCTCTCAAGACCAGCTTTACCAAAGGCTGCCATTCTACTCCCCTCAAATAAAAAAGGGGTGGGGGGAAGGATATACTTAGATGGTAAAAACATTGTTTTTTACTGTTCATCAGGCTTTGCAACAGATTTTTTTTTTTCCCCCCTTTGAAATAAGTAGAGGAGGATACTAATTGGTTTTGGTTCTCTGAGTTTGCCAGTGCTGCATTTTTTTTATTATTTTTCCCCCCTAAGCATACTGTACTTGCTATATCTAGTAAGCTGTGTTTTCTCTTTGAAAGGCCCACAAAACAAGTCCGCGCCTGTTTTAATCTCATTCAGTTCCTCTCTAGCTGTTTCCCCTTTTGGTTGTGGATGTTGCCCATATTTGGTTTTAGCTATGGAGCAATCAGTTTATATCTGATTGTGTGGTACGATATGCTGTCTTGCCTGAGCAAACCCTGATAATTTATTATTAGATGTGGCCTAGATTAGCAGTTTATGATTTTAATGTTTAAAAGTACAGTATAAAAGATCTTTTATGTAATACAGTATGTTATTTTTTCCTGTGAAAGATGCTACAAAAAGGCACAAGGACTTGCCTCCAGCAGAGCTTCTGAATTAAAACCAAGGAGGGGGAAGGGATAGTGTAAATTCATATAGTTCCTTCCTTTAGAGTGCCTGAAATACAGAGTTGGCAGTGCATTACCGGGAAACTATTCAGTTTGGTTTAATAATAAGCTGCTTTCACAATCTGATAATCACAACTCTCATGAAAACACATGCTCTTATATTCTGCATGGTGTGTTTTATGTAGTTGTATTATACTTTAAAAATTGAACGTCTGAAAGTATATTTCTCTCGTAAATACTTTAGTGGCTTATTTGAAAGTACTCGTGGTTTCGGTGAATGCCATGGTCTTTTAACCCTACTTTCTGCTGGCTTTCATGTTGGCAAACTATTTATTAATGAGAAATTGTAATTAGTGTTTTGTTTTCTTGTAGATATATGTTGTTCTACTTGTGTGCATGTCTATGAATAAAATTAGGTAAATAAGAACACCCACTTAATTTCTATAAGAAGAGAGTGGTAATCAGAACACTCAGTGATATTGCCTAAAATATTTTTAAATAACCATCTGTTTGGAAAAGCATACAGGTAAACCATCCAGGTGTTTTCCAGAGTTTCTTAATCACAACATTGTGCTTTTCTTTCCAACTGAGTGGTCTGTTTAGATCTTGCTGAGAAGATAAAAGTGCTGCTTTAAATTCACCATCACCTGTATTAGCAGTGAGGGGAAAAGGTTGGGAACCATCTTTGCCTGCCAAGTGGCATCTCACAAATGCTACGTTTTATCCTGAACAATGTCATGTTACTTACAATTCCTGAGCAATACTTGAATTGTAACACTGGCGGTTTTTCAACAAGGCAAGCATATAATTATTTTGATGATGATTCCAGTGTATTTCAAATCCACTGTAAGACATAATTATCAGCTGTCATCTGGAGAAATGATGAAAAATTGTTTCAGTATTAAAGAAATATAGCTTGTGATATTTAACTTATAGTTAACAATCTAATGTTTTCATGCCCCAGCATCTTGTGGCTGTCCTTTGTGCTTTTGTACTTAAAAACAAAGGGAGGTTGTTGGTTTGTTTTACTACTATAATATATTCTGATTTATAAGGGAGCATTCTAAAATTCATTTGCTCTTTAACAATACGTTTCTTCTTTCAATAGCCAACTACTCCACCAAGCCAAGGGAGGCCTGATTCACCAGTTTATGCTAATTTACAAGAACTGAAAATATCTCAGTCTGCACTTCCACCACTACCTACAAGTGCTCCGCTCCAAATAAATGGGGAATGGGAAACCCATAAAGATACAACAGGACGCTGTTATTACTACAACAGAGGATCACAGGAACGAACCTGGAAACCTCCACGGTGGGCCCGAGATGCAAGCGTTAATAAAGGGGATTCCCAGAGCCATGCAGATCATGAGGTAGTTCCTTCTGAGATCATAAGCAATGAGATTGTAACACATATGGATACTGTTTTGCTATGGAATTTGGTATGGCTGAGTTTTGAGGTCTCAAAGAATGTCTTCGTTTGTCTTTTTGGTCATGTGTCTTGGTATGAAGTAGTAAACAATTTAGTTCTTCAATCGCTTATGTGTACAAGAATGTGTACATGAATTGTGTACAAGAGCAGTAAGTTGTAAAAATGCCTTACAGTCCCTTAGTAGGTACTGCTGCTTTCCTTTTAAAGGGGAAGGACAATAAGGCATTTTGAAACTAACAGGACTATAAATGACAATAGAATAAGACTACCGTCATAACTTCTCTGACGTGGAGTGCGTTCTTTTTCTCGGGGTATTTGGTACGTTTTTGGGAGAGAACGGAGGAAGAAGAGGGGGAGTGTGACAGTGCTTCATGGGGTTGCATTGAAAAAGGCAAGGGGAATTACTTATTTTTATCAGTATCAATTAAATACACAGTAAAACAAAGACGGGGATATACAGGTGTTTGCTACTGCTTGGTTAATGCTGTGGCAGTAAATTTAAATATGAGATGTCTTCCTTATAGAGGAAAATATTTTTGTAGAGGGGAATTAAGGATAAATTTAGAGATTAAGATGGATGTAGAGAACTTCAGAGTTCTGGAGTCAAAACCAGACTTAATGGAGCTCCACAGCACCTTTCACTCACATCAAAAGTGAAATTTTGATTGAAGCATCTAACAAATTAAAGCATCTAAAAAATGTAAATAACTTATTTTTATTTTTGTATTTAGATTTATACATGCTATTACTAATTCTATATATTCTATGGTGCTTTAAAAATACTAGAGAGTTGAAGCTTACCATGAAGTTATTTATGTTAAAAGATGATTTGGGATAATATTTGAGGTGCAGATATGTTCTGTGCAGCTGGTTGCTAGGGAGAGCCAGACAGTGGTGTGTGTTTGAACTGTATAGTTCAAATAGTTGGGAGATGGATATTACTACTTAAGTATTATTGAAATAGTGCTCTTGTGTTCATTCATACAGTACTTAGGTTTGTTGGTTTCCTGACTGAAAGGAAAAGTGAACATTTGTCAAGAAATCTTCCACGTATTTCACTTTATATACCCTTGTCAAATATGTATAGTTTGCATGGATTTCCTTGCGAGCTAATACATTGTTTAGTTTTAAAATTGAATTGTGGGCTACTCAAAAACTTGTAGATTGCTGGAAGCGCTGTGGTAGAATTCTACCTCTTTGACATTAGTGCCAGGAACGGGAGAGAAAGGAAAAGGGACCCTTGCATTGCCTTTGGCAACGGCCTTCACAGCAGCACTGACAGCCTCAAGCATTTCAGTAGCCAAAGTTTCTTGCCACAGGCTAGTGGTATCAACAGGTAAACTGGTGAAATGTTTGTGACTGTCACTTTGGTAGCTCTGGTGATGGTCTATTAAATTTCTCACTGTCTGTCCTTTTGCTGGATAGGACTCTGTTTTTAAAGGTGATTGCTTTTTTTTAATAGTAACTCTCCTTGTAGTAAGTGTAACAGACTTTCTGCTGTCATCATTCTTCCTTCTTTTCATGGAAGGACTTCCAATAATAGATTCTCCCTCCCCATCTGCAAATGATCCCCCTGACTCTTACTCATACATCTTTACCATGACTTCAGCACACGGTTGTGTGTTCAGAAAGCTTGATTATTTTAAAGGGCTTTTTTAATTGCCCATAACTTATTTCAGCTCACTTCTTCTGTTTTATTTGTGATGCTTGAAGTACCACAGATTGGCCTTCAGACAGTTACATCTATCAAGTTTTCAGTCTTTCTAAGACCAGTGGATGATGTAGGTTTTGATTAATTTTTAACTAGGCACAAGTTTATATTTCCAATAGCACAAGTTTCTTAAGTAATTTGTGTTCTCTCTGACTGGGTTATCAAAGTCCGAGTCTAGGGAGGTACATGTTGCAAGTCGTGTCAATCTACTTTCCAGCAGTCGTGTTGATTTTTGAAACTGCTTTTTCAGTTCTGCATTTGGGAGTGTATTTCACACTCCACTGTTCATGTTCACCTTTTCATTTATGACCTCTGAATACTTAAATCAAAATATTTAGAGTAAAGGTTGAGATCTGAGGCTAAGCTACAGTGAAATATAGGATATCCCAAATTTTGTCTGATTATGAAGACTTGGAGCAAATATGTCTTAATAATTAGTAAAACCAGATTTAATTTATTATAATGAAGTTGGCTTTTACAGACTAGTCTGTCATGCTCACTCCCTTCAGATTTAGTAGTAAAAGAGCATATGCAGGAAGGTTAAACTCCTTGTTAAACTTTGTATCAGCTCCACAATTTTGTTTAAGTTCAGGTCTGCAAAGGCTAAATTCCTATATTGTATGGTATGAAAGATTAGGCCTTGAAACATCAAGACTATGATTGAGTGCCTTACAAACAGACATATTAACAGTCATTCTGACTGAACAACAGTAGTTTTTCTATGAGAATTTTCATTTTTAAGTCTTCTGTTCAGCTTTACGTGTGTACAGTGCTTCCTCAGTATCAGGAGTTGCTTGGAAGAGACAAATACAAATGCATTATGTTATTTGGTCATAATTTCTGTTAATAGTAATAATAAAAAAGTCCAAAGTCTACTACTTTGAACAAATGTCAATGCATTTAATATTTAACCATTAAAACACAATGTAAGCTTAAAATATGTGTATACAGTGTAGCTATCTTATAAAACAGTAGATCAAATGGGGCCAAAAGCATTCTTAACTCCTCAGTCTTAATTTTTCAAGTCTAAAAATGGGACGGAAGACTACTTTATTTTTTAATTTTCTTTTCCTCCTAGTGGTTAGAAATTGATGTTTCAGATTTTTGTGTTAGCCCATGTGCAAGAGGGGTAGGGTTGTTTAATCCATAGTTTCGATGCCTGCATTGTGTAGGCTGTGAAGTACGCTTACATTTTTCATGTTACTTTATTAATGACCCAAAAATTTCCCATGGGTTTTGCTGTGCTTGGTAAGCTGGTTTATGTCAGCATAGGGAGTGTGTGTTGCACAAGTGGTAAGGTGCTTGGAAAGGTAACACAAAAAATCTAGGCAATAATCATTTGGAAATGTCACTAAACACATAGTCTCCAAAACCGCTGACTTGTAAAAACTGGTGAGTCTTTGATACCTGGATATTTTGGTAAGATTTAAGCTTTACAGCAGAGGTTTTTTTCCTATTTTAAAATTGAAATTATGCCATTCTCCTGCTTTATGGCTTTCCTCAAAACCCTTATATTTTGTGTTACTGAACCTTAGTCAATATTTTTGAATAGCAGGATGTGTTCCCTTTTAAGTGTTATGCTTCCTACTAGCCGAGGATCCAAGGTAATGTGAAAGGAAATCTGCACTGAATTCCCCAGGAGACTGGTGTAGAGATGTTGTAGGAGATGAATGCAGGGAGAGGTTTTCAATTTTTTTTGATGCACAGAATGGATGCCTTGAATAACTACTGTATGTTAGCAAGGAGATGAACGAGGTGTATTAGGGAACAGAAATGTTGAAATCTTTCTTCTTTTCATGTCAAACTTGTTCCTTATGTTATAATTCACTTCCACCTTCAGAAAATAATCTTACACCTAAACCAGCTGTGCCTGTAGTTGACAGAAAACCTGGCTTTGGAATTGCTTATTGTCATGTACATCAGAGTTGGAAGGAGGAGAGTGGAAATTCCTAATATTTGAGGATGCATTGCACAAGTTTTGTAAAGTCCTGGGACCTACAAAGGTGCAGGTGGAGATTCAAGATGTCTTCAATGATTATTGTTTTTTCAGATACTATTTGGGAGGGGGAAGAAAAGGATTTAGTTATGAAATCTGGGATATTGCCAGAAAACCAAGGTAGAAGGTCTCCCAAGCTTTTGGGAGCTATGCAGATTACTAAAGCTAACTCTCTTCATCATTCAGTAATGTGAATCTGTGGGAATAAAATTTAGATCAGCAAAAAACCCACGGAGTTTAAATTTGAGTAGCTGAAATCTGGTACAGTAGAATTAAAAAATTGTGCCAATACAAACCAGTTGTTCTGAAAATATTTTAAACTGCCTAGCAGTTATCAAATATTTCTGTACTGTAAAAATGCATCTCTTATTCTCTGATATAAGATATGAAAATGTGAACTCCCTTCAATTTATTACTATTCTCTTTCTAGTAAAATAATCTTTGATCTTTCAGATTTTAAAACGCTTTCATTCTCAAAACTGCCTTGTATGTTTCTGACTACTTGTAGCATCTTTCATCAGAAGAAAACGACCACAGTTCTTGTTACAGCCAGTCAGATAGTCAGTATGGTTCTCCTCCAAAGGGTTGGTCAGAAGAGTTGGATGAACATGGTCAAACCTTATATACCAATGACTATACTAATGAAAAGGTACTTTTTCCTTCTTCTCATCATGTTCTAAATCTTTTCCACTATTTCACTGTTAGAAATGCAGATTTCATTTCTAGAAGTGAAAAGCATTCCTCAGCAGTATCTCCTTTTATTTTTTAATATGCATGGAACTTTAGCAACTGAACTGACTTTTTATTTTCTTATATATGTTCTTTACTATTCAGAAAAATATTTTCTTATTCCTAGTTGGGTATCAGTTTATATTAAATGAACATATAATGTATAATTTCTTCAATTTCTGCCCTCCCCCATCCTCTTGGTTACACTTCATACAAATGTAATGTTTTCTGTAATGTCTTTTGAGAGCTGTTCTTGTCTACATAGGCCTTCCAGATTGGATGGTTTCAAACTGAAATAATGCTGCTTTGTCAGTTTCATCCTTTACTTTGTTTTCAGTATTGCTTTCAGCTGTACATAAACTTCTTAATTAAACCACAACTGTATCAGCAGATTTATGTTCTATTCCAATTACCTAATTGCTACTGACAACTTACTGTGATTCTAGGCACATCATAAAATATCTCCCATGTAGGATAAATGACAATATTTGTTTATAGTTGTAAAGTAGTTAATTTTTCTAACTGTTGACTAAAGGTGCGTTTTGGTCTGTTTAACTTCAGAAAGTGTTCATTGCAACAGTAGTTTTTATACCATAACACCACCTCTTCTCCAGTTGATATATGCAAGTGGTTTGGTTTTTTTTGTTTGTTTGTTTTTTGTTTGTTTTTTTTTTTTTTTCTTAAATAAGATTTTAAACAATTGAATTTTATGCCAGTTTTGGAATTTTATCCTGCTTAATGTATTTCTGCTAAACACCTATAGAGCACATACCTCTGTTTTGGCAAATACGATTTTTTTTTTTTTAATTGCATTGGGATTGATAGATAATGATGGTTCCTGTCAGAAACAGTTTGTTGGAAGTCAGTCTTGTGAAAACTGCTTGACCCAAGAGCCTTGCTATGAGTGTTTCTGTGCATATTTTTGTGGGATCTTTTTGTAGAATTTTGTTCATTACAGTTCTTTCCTTTCTGCATAACTAGCCACGGCTTGTCACAGTTTTACCTCTTTGGTTGCGGGAGCTGGGTATAGAAGTTACAGAAATTATATTTTCTTCTTTGAGACTTATTTAGGAACTGCTTCTCATGTTCCTGTTGATGTTTCAAAAATGGAGTTGTTTAGGAAGTGCAATTATCTCCTAAATTATCAGCAGTTGCTGGTTGAGCTTCTTGTAATTCTGTATTTTTAAGTATGAAATCCTTACATAGATCCAGTGCAAAGATTGTGCCTCCTTAAACTGACACTGTAATGTTGATGAGAGTGAGATGTGCCATTTTCAAGAGTATCTGTTTATCACAGTCTCTTGTGTGATATTGCAGGACTCTTTTTCTGAGGAGTTTTAGAAGGAAGAAACGTTAGGGATCCCAATCCAGGAAGATTAAAACTGCGTTCCTGTCATTGCTAACTAACTTTGGTTAGTTACTGGAAGTTGTGCACTAGACACTGCTGAAGTGTATGGCACTTTATTAAAAATTGACTTTAAATCCCAAGTATCACAGATTTGCTACGTTATGACTGTCACTCTGATCGCATTTCCTATAATCACATTTCTTTCTACAGTGGATAAAGCATGCAGATGAACAAGGTAGACCATACTACTACAGTGCTGACGGTTCCCGGTCAGAATGGGAGTTACCTAAGGTGAGTGACCTAAAAAAGAAACTTTGACAACTTGGGGCTTTCCCATCCTGCTCCATAAACGTTCTATGGGGCCTTTAATTCATAACAAGAAGACATAATGTATTGCATTTTTGCAATTATTGTTATTTCTGATATTTTTGTGCAATTTCTGATTGTGAAGAGAAAAAATGTACTGAAGAACATGAAAAATGGATGTATGTAACTATTCAGGTGTCAAAGATCTTGTATCTTTGCTGAACTGAGCTTTTCATGCAATGCTACAGAACAATATCTGTGATGTTGCTGCTATTTAAAAAAAAAACCTCTAAAGGAAAAAATATATATATATTTTTTTATTTTTATTTTTTTTTTTTTTACTACGAAACATTCCTGAAAAACTATAGTCTGTTTTTAGTATCCTCCAAAATGAATTATTTTTCTGACACGAGTTTTTAGATTTGGTGATTTAGGTTCAGAGTTTTGTGGTATCTTTTGAGGATGACACTTTCACCAGTCTGGGGATGTACCTAATACTATTCAATTCTGATTTTCTCTTTGAAAAACTATAGAACAGTTGCCATAAGGATTTGGTTGTATACATCTTTGCTGCTACTATGGGGTATTTGTTCAATCCTGCATAGTAAGGTGACCATTAATAAAATTAGTTTCACACAGAATTGTGTGCATGAGTATATGAAAGAGCATGTTTCTCAATTATTGTTTCATCAATCCAAAAAATCAGTGTCCTAAGTCACTTCCACTTGGAAAGGAGCAACCTTAATAGATAGCACTTTCATAATATTGGTTAGAAAATATTTACATTGGAATTTATGAATGAAGCTATATACTAGACTCTTGTTACATCAGTAAAAGAATTTGTATCTAACTCAGTGAAGAGTTGAGTTAGCTTTATGAATTTTCCTATGTTGGTCTGATGTGTTAGATACCTTCAATTTTGTAACATATATAAACCTAATGATATAATCTGTAACTATTGGTTTTAAAAGCTACTTAACTCTTCATTAGCTATTAGATGAATTGCAAGTCTGAAAATTTACTAGACCAGATTTTACGAGAAGCAATTGTTAGTTCAGTATGTCTAACCGAAGTTAACTTTGAGGGTGCTTGAGCCCGACTTCTGCAATGCAGGAATAACCTCATAACATACAGTCTGTGTCGGTCTATGACTTCTGCAAGGCAGAAAGATTTGACTGTGAAGAAGTTGCTTTCTGCTAAAACAGATTGGGTTTGGATTTGAACTAAATAACAAATGGAGCTGGCTGTAATCCAACTACATTAAGTCACAAACATAATCCAGAATTGTTACCTGAGGCATGTGAGCGTAAAAGGATGAGGTCTACAGTATTTGTGTGCTAGTGCATGATATTCTAGTGGTTCTAAACAAACTTCTGAGCTCCACTGCGTTAATAGCCACCTACAGAATGAAATTTAGCCTCTGTTTCAGTGTTTGTGATCTGATACGCTTTGATTCTTGTACATATGAAAATCATCACATACTGCTGTTACAAATTGTCCTCAAAAATTGTTTCTCATGAGCCATTTGGGCAGAACGTATTCTTTAATTCCTTCTTGAAACTGCTAAATCTTGGATGTCAGCAAATATACAGTTAACAGAAGTAAATGAGCAGTTGTCTCTTGGATTCATAATCCAAGAGCCTATGTATTTCCAGAAATGCTTAGCTTTTGATTTTAAATGCTGTGGAATAGATTAAATGTTTCAGCAAAAGATTTAGCTAGTTTATGTAACTATATGTCTGAAGAACATACAGCAGAGATGTTACAGTTCTAAGTAATTGAAGCGTGATTGAAGATTAGTCTCTCAGAAATCTTTGGAAACTTGTTCCAAAAGTGCTTCAGAGCAAAAGAATTGGAAAGACAACCCAGACTGCAGAACTGCTTTGAAGAAAAATAATCTATATTGAAAACTCTCATGAACGGTGAGAGAGAAAACTGTAGAAGGACATCCACATTGTAACTCCTGCTTAAAGAAAATTAAGCTACTAGGAAAAAATATCCTACTGTTGGTCAGGTGTTGGTGGGTGGTTTTTTGTGGGGTTTTTTTGTTTGTTTTTTTGGGTTTTTTTTTGGGTTTTTTTTTTGTGGGGGGGTTGTCAATGTACTTAGTTCAAATACTGCCTTTCAAAATTTGTTGTGAAATAAAATTATGGAATAGCATGGTCACGTAAGTCTGTTAAGCTAGAGAGAGAATCTTTTGGTTAGATGGTTCTTGATAATCGGGACTTCATTAGAACTAAAAATTGCACAGAAGTTTCTGGAAATAGCATATTAGTTGAGCTAATACTGTAATATGAAAAATCTTTACTTTTATAGCATTAACTGTAAATGAGAGCGTGCTCTGGTATAACTTCCAGTGTTCTTGTATGTGTGTTAAAAATGGTGAGGGTATATGTTAAAGGGAGGCAGTTACAAAACAAATTACTTCAGACAGTCTTATAGAAAGCCCTCCAGTCATGTATATTTAGATAACATCGAGGAACAGTTGAATGCCTCTGGCTAAAAATGATGTCTCAGATGGAGTAGCTTTGACAACTGCTGAAAAGCCTGTTAAGTCTCATGATGAGTGTGACCTGGCTTTTTGCAGTGGCAGAGAAGAACATCCTGAATTATTATTTAAAGTGGATAATAATCTTTAACCATAATTTGTATGAGTTTTCTGCTATGCCTATGCAGTCTGCTGCATTCAGTTGTTGGTTCTTACCAATTATTAAAAAAAAAAAAAGAGAAATATACCAGCAAATACAAGTTCATTCCTGCATAGATCACTATGATAAAATGTTTATTTCCTATGTAGTGAATGAATAATATTTAAATCATGTTGAGAAAGGCTACAACCCTGTTCCAGAAACCTAGTTTTATAATGTGAGTTTTACAATTTAAGCAAATGAGAACTCTGTATTAAGGGGGTGGGGGGAAGGTAAATTGATCTCAGAAATGAGAACTCTCTAATTTCTAAAATTATAAAAAAAGGCAATCTATCAAAATGATAAAAAAGTAAGGAAAACTGTATAATAAATATTGACTAAGTAGCTCAAAGGAGGGGTAGAGAGGACAACCTAATAAAAATTAGAGCTTAATGGTCTCTCAGATTTTCAAAATGCATTCCTAGACTGATATCAGGCATAAGAGCATGATGCTTGGCCATCCTCTGCCTGAGCTCTCTGAAGCAAGAGTAGACTTTGAAAGAAAACGCATATACTCTGAGCATACGGAATGAACTCACAGTTTTGGTGTTAATATTTACAGACTGTGATATTGCAACTACACTTTCTCTTCTCAGAAATTCCCGCAGCATTAACTCCTCTTGCAGAGGAAGCGCTGGGTAGAGGAGCTTCATTTTTGTCAGTCTGCATCACCAGCAGGCTGTTAATTCACTCTCTCTGCTGTCAACGTTGAGTATGAGCTGAGGGGCCTCCATTCTAGTACTCAAGTGAATTATTTTCCTAGTGGAAACTTGAATGCTGTCAAACAGAGCATGCTGGCTGGAAAATTACAATAAAACATAATGCAGGTAGTATTGGGAAGATATCGTGCAGTCACATGGTGAAAGAAAGATGAGAACATGTAAATAGGGCCTGGGTGTTGTATGTGATACAGTGATAGACTTAACAGTGTACAGTGAATTTGTCTCGTTCTGAGCTGTGCTACTTGATTTGAGGTAACACAGTGTGTGTGTTGGCATTCCCACCTACTGTGAGTCAATGCCCTAAACAGTATCTTTAGCAATAGTGAATCATCTTCACATTCTTTTCATAAAATTTGGGATTGCTTGGTGAAAGTGGAGACAGTTTTGGCTGGTGTGAGGTTCTAGATAGTTTTTAAGGACAGCAGTGCAGATGATAGGACAAACCTGAGTATGAGAAGGCAGTCAGATTTTTTTTTTTTTTTTTTTTCCCCCCTTTCTCTTTAGGGTGTATATTTGTACTCAAGAGGCCTGGTCTGCTCTTCCTCATTTGTCCTGGTATTTGGTGTTTCCCACCCACTTTCCCTCCTCCCAGGTAAGAAGAGAGGGGGGAAAAGTGCCCCCAGCTTTTGCTGGGACAAGCAGCAGGACCTGTGACAATCCGTGCTGACTTGGAGCTCTTCAAAGATCAGCAGTCTTGGTGATCCTGGGGGTTAGAAGGTGAAGCAGTGGATGTCCAAGGCAGCAAAGTGAACAGAGTTGGTTATCCAGAGGTGTCTTTCAGTCACTTGTACATTTGAGATCAAGCTGCTTGTCCCAGTGGTCTCCTTGTTCTGTGTAGGCTGATGCCTCCAATGGCTGCCACCCAAATGTCCTATGGCAGAGAATGAGGAATCTTC
>NW_010324230.1:42439-51352 GCF_000700745.2 Antrostomus carolinensis
CCCTAAAGAAAGAAAGGGAAGGGATAGGGATGAAGTCCTTAAAAAGACAAAAATTATAGGTTTTTTTAATATATGTAGGTTTAAGGAAAACGTGTTATTGATTTAGTTGATAAGAAAAACAAAAGCTGTAACATAGGTGTTAAGTCTATCACAGCACCAAAAAAGTTTATTCAAAGCCAACGACAGCAGTAGCACTAAAGAGTAGTTTTGTTCTGAGGCAACATTTAAAATGTTTTTTAAAAAAATCTTTGATTTCAGACAGTGTACTGGGACAAATGCAAATAAAATGGTAGAGTGTATAAGATGCTAAAGGGGTGCTTGGATTTCAGAATATTTTAAAATGCTGCTGTTTTAATCTCTGATTGCAAGAAAATAGAGTAAAATGCTTAACATTGGATCTTTACTGTCTTTCCCTGTTGCTTCCCACTCTTTTCTCCCTTCACCCACCCAATTCCTTTCAACTGGCTGAGGATGTTAACGCAAACCAAGAAGAATCTTTTTTCTGTTTCTTAAAACTGACATATCTGTGTCATCTCTATAAGAATGGGCACAACTGCTACAAATAATTCAGGGGTGTTACGTTTATTTCGGTCACAATTAGGCCATGCTGTGTATCAAGTTAAAATTAAATATGAATCACTCAACCAGTTGAGAGTGTTAGAAATTTTTATATAGAGGCAAAGAAAGCTTTTCAGTAGCTGGCAAAGGCATTGAACAAATTCAGCAATGAAAAATGTGGACCTAAGTTGACACCACTGGTGTCCTTACCCTACACCAAGAGCTGTTATAACAAGAAGTCTGTGTTACTTGGTGCATGCAGTCAGAGTACGAACGACTTGCTCATGTCCTCCTTTGGGAACAAACTGAGGTGATGTGCTGGAGGTGCTAATGTAATGGGACGAATCTGAGTTTGTGGAGGATTTTCAAGAAGCAGTAGTGTGTATATTTGAAGTTGTGTGCTGATACATTATCAAAAGCTTTAGAATTAAGAAAATAACATCGCACCCTAAGAAGTAAGTGAATCTGGCCTGAAACTGTTCCTGCAAGGCTTTTTGAACTAAGCAGACCGGATGAGGGCAAACCAAAGAGTAGCCAGGATGGTGTCGTCTGACCTGGCTAAGCTACTAGCTCTGGCTACTTCTCTTTAGTCAGTGGACCCTACCTGATCTGGAGGATGACCAGATATCTGCTGGATAGTGCAGAGTCTGAAACAGTATCTCACTGTGCTTCTCTTAGGGGATCACAGATCAATCCACTTATTTTAAAAGTGGAGGCTTGTCTTGAGCCCAGAAATACGTAAGCTTTTTCTTTTTTCCCCTTAGTAGTGTGTTCTACGACTTGTGATTAATAAAACAAACAAAAACCCAAACCCACCATAAACACTTGACTGAAAAATGGTTACTTGATGCCTCTGTTGTGAGAAAATGGAGTGAAAATGTCAAATGTTCCCTTTAAAGACTTGTCAGTTTACTGACACTGTATCACCACTGCAAATTATTTAAGCTGCTAAGATGCATATAGCTCAGTGTTCCTGAGTTGTTAGCAGTGCTTTGTTAATGAGCTCCATATACCGTTGCTTTGCTTTCTTGTTACTTATGTTCTGTAAAACTAGAATTTCATATGACTTTAGAGGTCTTTCCCCTTCAAGATGGGACTATCTTTTAGATAAACTAACTCCTGATGGCTTGTGATGTATCAAAGGCATCTTTTAAATATGGATTACCTATAATTGGGCTTGTGCCCATATAACTCTTAACATAAACTTAAAATCAAGATAAATGACTTTAAAATAAATCTTTGACTGTTTAAACTTAAATTCTTGAGTTAGTCAAATGGAAAGTGCATGGATGTTTTCCATAAATGTCACCAGTGTCACTGAAGTGTATAGCTATTTCTGAAATAACCAGTACTGTTTCATTGCACATAGCAAGAAATGTATTTGAATTGCCCCTGTAAATGCATTAGAACTGCTGCAAGGAGCAGTGTTTGTGGCAACCTCCTGCGATTTAGACATAGTTTCACTGAAAATTGTTTAGATTTTAGTTGTAATACGAGTGGGCAATTTTGGGGCATAATATTTAGCTTACTGGAGTAAGCACAGTTGGAGTTGTAGGAGGATCTGCAGAGCTGATATTTCCAGAACAAGAAGGTAAGCTAGTATTGGATTCCTTGCAGCATGAATGATGGTTCAACTTTTGATTTAACGAGGGGACAAACCGAGAGTTGCTTGAACCTCACCATTGTAACGTAGCAGATGTCATGTGAATGTACATGTGCGGAACTCGATGCAGTCAGTGCAGTCTCAGAAGTTAATTTCTGCAGTGACAACCGATACATTTCTGTCTGTACATGAACTAGCAAATTTTACTCTTGGTACTGCAAGGTCCACTCACTTGGGAGTATTTTACTACTCTTGTGCAGATTGAAATAACTTAATGAAATGCTGAAGTTATTTACCTTTTGAGCATCTGTTGATTTATTAGACTATGAATTCTTTTCATTATAAAATACAAAGCTAACACAACCTTAGTGCCTGCCATGGTGGCAGTAATGCTGGTTCTTTATTTGAGCAATAAACGTAACCGCAATTTGGGCAATAAATGTAACCGTGTTATGCAATTTAGCTTAAATACAGCATTTATATTTAGGTTAAACCTTGCTGTGCTTCGTGGGTATGTGTAGGTATAGGTTATTCTATCTTTGAAGACCTGAGGCTCTGAGCTTACAGTAGGAATCAGTAGCAAAACTGTAGAATTTGGTGTGCTTGCAAAGATTATTGCTTTAGCCTTTTTAAATGAAAGGTCACTTGACTTTCCTTTGTTACTTCTCACCCACTGGGTTCTAGTCCTTTACATAACTTTGCAAATGTTGCCTTATGTTTCTTTCTATGTGCAGATTTTAGTCTTCTGATGTTAAATAGAAAGAATGATATTTTTAATGACTTAAAACCCCATACATTGATGTTGTCTTTTCTTGATTGTATTTTCAGTATTAAACATTGTTTTAAATATTTTTATAATTCCTTACGATGCTACCTTAGTGTTGGTGGTGATGATTTGAAATGGCAATGCTACTAATGATAAGTGTGCTGCAATGCTGAGATCTAAAATGCTGGGTCGTTCTCATGGCCTTCACATTTTCTCAGCCTGTACCTCTTTGTATGCTCTTGAGTTATTAGAAGAACCTATGTTATGATAAACTCATTCTCGCCTTGCCTATTACAACTCTGCTGAATCTAAAAATTATTTCCGGCTAAATAGTTACTTTTGGTGCTTACATACATTCCACACCAGAAAATCCTTTTATAAGTCATTTGATATGATTATTCAGAAAAAGTAAGTCCTCACCCTCATGTCCTCTCTCCGAGGTATCCTAAACTTCTGGGTCAAAGACAATTGTATCCAGGCAATCATAACTCAATTTAAATGCCTTACTGCAGGGTAGTAGAGTTTTCCTTTTCTTACACAAGAGGTGGACAGGTGGTCAGTGCCATATGAAGAATGAATGTTTAAATCTTTGTATTTATTCTGATTGCTTGGAGGGTCTCAATATGTTGGCTAATTGCAAAACCAGTAGTAAGCTGTTACACTTGTACATTTGAGGTCAAGCTTCTTGTCTGCTTGTGGAGAGTGTTGTCCCAACAGGCCACTCTTAGTTACTGCTTCAGAGAGGACTGTGGCAGAAAGGGTAGTTCTGAAGACTAAATGCAAAATAAAACTAAGGCTATTTTCATGCCCTTGGGTGACATCAGGAATTGGAAAATCTTCACTGTTAAAGTGTATGAATGGTATGTCCAAGTCTTGTTTGCATGAATTAGATTGTACTTATAGTTTGATTTCTCTCTTCTTTAGTATAATGCTTCACCACAGCAGCAGCGAGATATAATAAAGAGTAGGAGTCTGGACAGGAGGCTACAAGAACCAATAGTTTTAACAAAATGGAGGCACAGCACAATTGTTTTGGACACCAATGATAAGGTAGGAGCAAGCTAAACAGCATGCTGGAATGCCAACTGTTTCTGATGTATGAAGTATTTAATCTAACAGAAATGAGTATGCATGAATCTCTGAAGTCTCATTTTTATTATATCCTGTTGTATCATTGTGTGTAACATTCAGTGAAACCAAGGGCTTTTTGATAAATTTACTACTGTTACTTTGCGAGTAGTAGCTCTTTTTTTTGTTGTCCTTGAAGTATTTCACCTAGTGCTAGTTGAGGGTTTGACCTGTTCAGCCATTGTACTTATAACTGGGAATCTCCCAATTCAGTTTAGGCTGTGGAGTATAAGCAGGGTTTCAGTTCAAGAATTATGGATGCAGATGAGTTTCTCATGTAAGATATAGTGATATTTCATGCCTGAATGTTTTAATTGTAGGAAACACCGAGTAGGAATACACTTGAAAGACTGGAGATGAATAGTTGAAATATTCATAGCATTGAAATAAACTTGCTAAAGTAAAAATGACGCTTTAAAGACAGAAGTAGTAGTATTATGTAGTGGATTTATCCCTTTAATGACTGTTCTGTTGATCTCCACTGTAATATCTCAAATACAGAGGAAAAGTTTTACTTTTGTACATACATGTGTATTTTGTAATATTGTTATTGGAAGACAGAGGACAGTGCTGAAAGTCTTGGCTTTGATCCCCTCCAGGGCTGAGTTGGGGGTTTAATCTGAGAAGAGCTGCGTGTCCGTAACAACAAAAGCTGTTTTCTGCCTGTTGGTAGGGCATGTTCTTGGTGGTCTGTTTTGGGCTGTGCAGTACCAGGTGCTGTTTAAGCCAACAAGGAGACAGAGCCTCTCCCTTGCTCTCCCTCTGCCTGTTGCTCTCTGGTTTGATTTTTGTCCCAGCCATTTCTGCTTGTGCTGGGACATTCTGCATGTGGGTGAGGAGAGCTGATGTGAGCAGAGCGGAGAGAAACTGAAGTGGATGTTGTAGGGTGGTGACTTGCCTGGTTTCTGTAACTTTGCAGCAGTCCATCCTGAGATTCATGGAAACAACTTGTAATGCTGAAATCTTAGCACTGACTGCTTGGAATGAGATGCCAGGAAACAGCATCGTAAGCTCCCTCTTTGTAAAGATACAGGGAAAATCAAATGAATGTAGATTTGGGAGCATGGAGAAAAGCTGCTATATAGGGCTTTGTAATCACAGATGTCAAAGACAAACTTAAATGGACAAAACACAGTAGTTGTAATGCAACTGGATCCGATGCCCAGAATGTTACATACTTGACCTGTTGTTTCCAGTACATTTTAATGGCTTTGTTGTAATGGAATATAGGAGAGTGGGTTGTCATGTGTTGATTTAGTTCCTCAGAATAGGATTTATTGGATTTGATCTTAAGCTTTTCAGCTGTCAGTTCAGAGAATATCATATGTGGTGTTGAGGAGGCAGTGGGTGACCATGCTGGAGCCTTTGTACCTGTATGCATTGGTTTAGCTTGAGCAGTTCTGAGGTCCCTCTACTGCTCCTTTCCTCTCCCTACTCCTCCTTATGCATCTTTCTGTACTGAGGATGTTGTGGTGTTGTGGCACTGCATGAGGCAGCCTAGATGGAGTTGTGATAAAACAAAGCTGAGTGGACATTTCTATCCTAATGTGCAGTTTACACTTCACATGTATAAACAATTCTGTTGGAGAGAACTTAGTCTTGGCCTTACTTTTAAAGGAAGACTTACCTGTTTATTTTTTGGCACAAGATTTACTTCTCTTTTGGAACAACCTTTGTGTAGTGCTGCACTGAATGAAGAAGCTCTTACAGAACATTGGTTAAGTGGAGCTGTTTACTTCAAGACTCGGTGTTCAAAGACCTTAAACCTAGTGAAGCAAACATGAAAGTGTACAAATGCCTAGTATAATAACCAAAAGAAACTGTATATATGACCCACATTTGTAAAGTCTAAGTCAGTAGTTTAAAGTTCCTTTAACAGCTTCAAAACATGCAGGCAGCATGCATTTTTTTAATAGTAAGGAGACTGCATCATTCATAAAAAGGATAATGTTAATGTTTTGAGAAGATTAAAGTAGAGCAATAAACTAGTATTTTGTGGAAAGACAAAATTTGTTTAGTGCACTGATGCACCTGTTCTATTATGACTTGCAGGCATGCTTTTATATATTCTGCTTTAAATTAATATGTGGAAAAAAAATAGTTCATCATCACAAATACTGGATTTCTTGTTCCAGAGTTACTTAGTATATGAAAGCTATCGCAAATTCAGAATGAAATAGAAAAACAACTGGTATTTAGCTGGATAGGCACATCAACCCAAAGTTAGCTTTTTGGCTGACTCCTGGGGAAGCTATTTTCTTATTTATCCTATTTGTTTTTCCTGGAAAAGCAACCAACTTGATTCTATGAAAATAGGCCAGTCAAGAGAGTGCTTGAAATGTGTCAGAGTGAAAGTATGGGTTGCCATGGCTGAAGGGAATTTGATGATATCAGATGTACTTGTTAACTGTTTATTGGCTGTGGCACATATCTCTATATAGCCATCAGCTAAAAAATTTGGTAAGTGGAGGAAAAAATATTTTCCTGGGAGGGACAATGTTAATCTTCATAATTTCAACTTTTTTTTTCCTTCCCCCTGTGGGCATCTGAAAATATGGAACATTTAGGCTATTCTTAGGATTCTAATGTTTTCTGTTATTACACTACTAAAAGAACTAGTGGGCCACTTCTGTAGGTAGATTTACAAGTGAATTTTAAAGCACAGGTGTGCAGAGTATTATGTAATGCTAGAAAAGCAAACTGAATTTGGGAGAGCTATCAAGGGAATTAAAACGAGGGAGGCGGAGAAAAGTGTTAACAGTAGCAGAGAACAAGTGACATTTTTCTTCTATTTAAAATTCTTTACCAGATTTTCAAGCGGTGTATTTGTGCAAAGCAATTGTTACTTCAGAGGAAACACACGTGCCTTTTTTTGTTCCAGATGGGCAATTTTTCTAGTTTTCAGAGATTTAGTACTTTCTTCTTTTGATCCGTAGTTAACGTTTAGTTTAAAGCAAAAACCTGAATCTATAGAGATTTTCAGTGCTTGATCAAAAGGAAATCAATGATCATGACTCACAAAAATTAATAGAGCTGGTATATGCTTTTCTACATGTATAATAATTTATTGTACTCGTCTTTTATTTACTAACCACATAGAGACGTACTCTGTTCTTTAAAAATCTTGGTATTTCTTATATGATGCCTTGTAATAAGTTAGTGTTATAAATGTGCTTCATAATTTGATAGCAATGTCATACAAAAAACTTGCCCCTCTAATAAGGATGAAAGATTTGCTTTAAGCTGATACAGTATGTATTACCATTTTTTTCAAATGGATATGTGCTAATTAACCCAGTTTGCGTGTTGTCTGTAAATCTTGTAAGAACACTGTTTATTAAGCAGGTTTATAATATATCTATCTAAGAATTTAATGAATGCTTTAAAAAGTGCTTTTTGTAATGTGTGAGTGTGTATAGGGAGAGAAAGAGGGGAAAAAAGTATCTTGAGGGTTAAAAAAAAAATTGTAAGAAAGATAGTAACTTATGTTGCCTATTTGAATTTTCTAGGAATCATCAACTGCTTCTAAGGCCAGTTTTCCTGAAAATGAGTCCTCTCCTTCTTCACCAAAGCATCAAGCCACAGTCAGTATGCAAAGTGTTTAAATAGATAAGTAGATATTGTAGAAACTGGGCTATTCATGGTTAGAGAATTGAGGGTAAGCCTACTTGTTATTGAGAAAAAATAATGGGATAGAACTATTTGAAGACTTTGCATTTTAAAGGGAAAGGTTTGCACCCATCTGTACTTTCAGTAAAAATGTAAATGTCTTTGGTTTAAATACAGGTTGGTGATAGGAGATTAAATTAAAAATTCACTGTGGAATAAACTTATGTCAAATTATGTAGAATGCAGTTTACTTCTTTGAACAGTCATGTCTTCTCATCTAGCAAATTGGAAGGTAAAAGCAGAAACAAACTCCTTTTTCCACAGGTTCTCTCATTGTCAGTAGTCAGTAATAGTTTGTAGTATTTGGTATCTGTATTTTTCACTTGTGTTTCAGTCTCCTTGAAAAGTGGTAGAGGAGCTGACATAAATAAACAATGTCTTTTTGATTTAGTAAAATAACTACTGGGAGGAAAACTTAAGCTTGTTAAACTTGTTATGAATCTTTAACATTTTTTTCTTCAGTTTGTATTTTAAATGTGAATATTACTTTTTAAACAGTGGGAAATAATTCAAAAAATTAAGTTGTAATCTTTTTAAAAAAAATTTTGGAACTCTGCTGCAATAGTATTGAAATATGTTTGTTGATAAATTTATAGCAGCCTTTTAGTAGGTAGCTCAAGGCATTGAAGGCACCACTTCTCCTGTTTCTTTTTTACTCTTACTCTCCTGATTTATTCTTACAAATCTTCAAACAGTCTTCCACAATAAAATAAATATTATTTATTAAGCAAGCATCTTTGATAGTCTTACACTCAGCAATTATTGCTGCATGTATTCTAATTTCTTTAAATATGGTTCAGACTTTGAGTTGTTAAAGTTGTGTTTTGTAGAAGAACTCACTGCTGCTTTAGATAATAGAAAAAAAAAATAGTCTGTAGTTTCTTCATCTGTCCCCTGGGATTTAAATAATACCAAGAAAGCTGGTAAATTTTTGTGTACTTTGCTTCTTAACTTTCTACTTCCTTTTCCCCAATTACATAAATTTTCCCAATCGTACCCCCTAGTGTTGCTGCTAAGTAGGGCATTTTGATACTTTTTCTGTGTAATTCTTTGGAGCATTCCCACCAGTTTCACCACGAATAATCTATTAAAACCATGATTTATTTGAGAAAGTGAGTGTGGGTTGCTCAGTTACTGTGAAAGATGAGGACATGGCAGGGGGAAGTGGAACTAGATGATATTTAAGGTC
>NW_010324231.1:0-19935 GCF_000700745.2 Antrostomus carolinensis
TTCTAGCCTCCTTTAGTAAATCCATGCCTGATCTAAGCTGATTTATGTGGACTGGAAAAGGCATGAGTTTTGCTATATAAGCCACAACACTGCATTGTACAAAACTGGCAGGCAAGAGAGGCATTGCATATAAAAGGGGGATGGGGGCAGAGAGAAGAGCCATCCATAGCATACTAATATCTTAATATAAAAGCTATAACTGAGCTAGAGACTTCCACCAGGACATAAGACTTACCACACACAAAGTAGTTTGTGTTATTTCCCAAGGACACACACAGAATTTCCCATCCTGGACTGTCAGGTGGCATAGCCACATTGCATTCAGAAGCTGCCACCCAGAGGAGGCTGTCACTGTGCTTAAGTTTCAGGATGCTTCTACAAGTTATTTTGGGTTTACATTCAGGTGACAAGGTCAGTATAAATCCAGGTTTATAATCACTTCACTACAAATCCCTCCTTTGTTTTCAGATCACCTGACTATGTCAGGCCTCACTCACTATGACCTCCACTTTGATGAATAAAAGTCTCTGTAAAGGATCTGTCTTCACTCAAACCTCACTCCACATCTAAGGAGTGCTCCAATTCATCTGTTGTGCTCAACTCTATGGTTTTGCAGCCTGAAGAGTGGTTCCTCACCTCCTGGGCTGCAGAAATTTGTGTGCTTTTCATGCTAACCTTACAAACCTTAATTTCAGACAAGCCTTTGACTTCCTTATTTCAATCAAGAATATATGCTGCCTTCCATGTTCAATCAACATTTTCAAAGTGCAGCTTGAATTGCTAACCACTTGAAATGCAGACTGATTGCTGCTGAGAACATTGATTACTGTAAATCATCTGTTCTCTATGGATGCCAGCAGGACACCACTGACAACTGGGAAGTCAGATTTCAAAACTGAATACCAGAAGCTAGCAGAACAGAAAAGGGAGTATCAAAGGACAGAGACAGCATACCACTTAACACAAAAACATGATGCTATAAATACCAACTCACACCATTGTGCAGGCATGCATAAAAAAATTGCTTAACATCTTAACTCACTATCTAGACTATCTTCATAAATGACAACCAAAGACATCAAAGCCCTTTACAAGTTTTGGCTTCACTTGACAAAGCTCCATCTCTTATGCCACTGCTTTCATCTATGCAGGATGAGAGACTAGCACTGTAAGCAGAGTTTCTTCACTAAGGAGTACTCCAGCACACCTTGGTTTTTAAGTAGGCTGACCACCCTTCCCACTGGTCTTCAGGGAAGATTTTAAAGCTCTAACAGGAAGCATAACTTTATTCCCTTGTAAAGGAGCAGGATCTTTCCCTTTTGATTAAAAAAAAAACCCCCTTTGTCCTCAAAAAGAGGAACTCCAGCGTTTTTTCCCTAGCCTTCTGTGTCTTCCAGCCTGGAAAAGCTTCTCTGATGGCAACCACAAAACTCCAGTGAACAGGATGTGGTAGGGCCTCGCTTTTTGCAACACACCAGCAATTACTGGTGTTATTTTAAGCTTTCTGTAATTTACTTAATTTGCATGCAGTATACTCTGTAGGGCAGGAACTATATTTTCTTCAGTGTTTACACAGCACCTAGCAAAACAGCCTCCTTGAACATGTGAGGCAATAATAGGAATGGATTTATGTACCCTACTGTTGAACTATCTCTGGCCTGGGGAGTTAAATACAGTACCTCAGGAGAGCTTTAAGTGAGGTCTTTCAAGGTATTCTGAGTGACAGGAATCAGACACCACTGTCAACCATTTACCCTTAAAAGATCTTCCTAATGGAGAATTGTGAAGATAGCACCCATCAGACAGGGCTTCTGTTCCTGTTTCAGGTATGCAAAGCCTTTTTGATGAAGCTGGCATTCTGGCACTTGCAATGGTGAGGAAAGTAGATTAGCAAACTCAATCAATGCTATTTCATATACACCTCCTGCCAATGCTTCTTTAAGTGTCATACTCTTCTTCCACCAACACCCTGTGCCATCAGTGTACTCTCCACCACATCTCTCATTTTAGACATCCCTGCCTAAATTAAGTTCTCAACTGATTGTGTTAAATAGGAGAATCCACAGTCCTTATATGCCCTCTTATGCCTTATTATGTAGTCTAGGGCACAAAAAAACACATGCTTCTTGAATTCTCCTCAGGTTAAGCAACTCAGAAGACATATTTGCATACATTCACTTACATTAAATTCCTTTACATAGTAAAATGTCCTTTCCCCACCAGCAACACACAATGCATCTAGACTAGCTCTTAATTAGCATTGCCTAATAAGCACCTTCCAGCTGGAATTTGCTTCCCTCTTATGCTAAATAGCAGCTTTCCTAGCCAGTCTTACATAAAGGACTTTCACCCAAAAAGCAAATAATTGCATGAAATCTTGTTAATTGCACAAGTCCTTGCTCCTCGTTTTGCCTTTAGGGGATTTTGTTAGCATCCTGTAACAGATAAAAGCATACACAGGTATTGACAAAGAACATCACTAGGACATTGCTGTGACATCTGTGAACAGCTGAAGCAGCCATCTGTTTTCTATACAATCTGGTTTACTATATTCCTGTCAGTCTCTGCTGAAATGTGCATGTATAGGAAATAGCCATTCTATAGGTTGACATACCTGCAAGACCATCCTGGCTTTGCCAGTGTACATGATCCAGTAATTTGTTTCAGAGCATAAACCCTGACATTTGGCATCAAAATAAGGTTTCCTGGAGAATTTATCATGCAATGAGGAGTGTATTTTACAGATATAGATCTATATCACTCCAAAATGAAGTCTTGTAAGCAGCAACAGACCAGTGCAGGTCACTGAAACACTGTAGAACTGCAAGAGTGATCAGGCAATATTTCCTTTTGATGGAATAACCAAGATGACAACATACTATCTGCTTTGAAATAAAGCCAAAAATAACTTCAGACAGAAGTACCACATACTATTTAGTACCAACAAGCATACGCCATCAGGACCTTGCTCTTTCACACCACAAATGCATCTCATGTAGTACATTGTCCACTAAAGTAATGTGGAAAAAATCCAGCATAAATAATTTCTCAGACTTTATTTTCTTTATTTTTTCAGACTTTATTTTTTTTAAATTTAAAACCCTTTATTCAAAGGTTAACCTAGACTAACCTTGCTTAACTTCCAATATCAGATAAAAATCATGACCCAGAAAAAAATTTACTGTGGAAAGCAGCAAAAGAGCATACTTCTGATTGAAGTACAAGGAAAAGAAAGATAAAAGCACTAGGGAAAGGCATTCAGTTTCTTTAGAGGCCTGAGGAGAAGCATATTTAAGCTTTAATGTGGTATGACATGAGTAGACTTAGTAAATTGTTGTTAGATCATGATCCAACTGACTGCATCCTCCTCTAAATTC
This sequence comes from Antrostomus carolinensis, assembly GCF_000700745.2. Classification (NCBI taxonomy): domain Eukaryota; kingdom Metazoa; phylum Chordata; class Aves; order Caprimulgiformes; family Caprimulgidae; genus Antrostomus; species Antrostomus carolinensis. Next base: position 3,378 of record NW_010324231.1, read on the forward strand.
CTAGCAGAGACAAAGCACTAGGGCTCTGGTCAAGCTGTTAAGTGCAACAGGTTTACAGGGGCAATTTCTTTTACCTCTGCTTGTCCTGTGTAGCAATTTCTTTATCTTCTGGATCAGCTCATGCAAAGAAATAAGCTTCAGCTACTGCTTTTTTTTCCTTCTTACCCCACTAACCCTTGCCTTGCAGCTGTCTCCAGATTTTTTGCTTACCAGGGGTGTGTTTAGCTGATGCAGCAGTAACTGAAAATGGAAAGCCTCAGCGAGAGCTCCATCTACTGGGACACAGGGCAGGCCTCAGGCTCTGGTGGCACTTCATCTCTACAGGGATGCTACCAGGCAGTTCTGGCGCCTCAGGGTTACAGCATTGATGCATACCTTCAGTGTGTTCATACAGCTGCAAATCCAAGAGGCAGACACTTGAATAAAACAAAAACTGGATGTCCTGTACTTATTCAGGCTTTGAGCTATACTGAAACTGATTTTTTTTTATCTAGACTGAAGTGATCTATGCTTCCCAGAGTATTCATGACAGAGCTGAGAACAAAAGGAAAGACATCTCACAAAGCAGGCAAGTGTGATTTCCAATCCCTGCTAACAAGGGCTACATTTGAACAGACACTCCAGCTCTAAACTAGAGCAAACACCTCCCAGCCAGCTAACCTCCTGTTTTCTTTTACTTTATACCTTCACACCCCCTTAGCATTTGTAGTTTCTATGCTAAGTATGTTTTCTAATGGGCCCAAATCCTTGTCAGGCAGTGCTTATTCTGTGTATCAGGATAATTGCTAACATGTAAAAACTGTTGGCAGTCTCCCCCAGGAATGTTTGTTATGAGATGGAAACAGAAAGGGTGTTTCTGGTTTGCAGGCAAGCCATAAGCTCATTTCACACACACTTGTTTTTTTTAATGACAGAAATATATTTCAACAGCAGCATGAACTAATAGGCAGGCATTTCCAGTTTTTTCCTCCTAGCCCTCTACATTTAAGTGGATTCTTTGTGAGATTCTGCAAACATTTCATTAAAAATGCAATGGTTGACTTCTATTTTCCTTTTCAAAACCAGTTGAAACAATAGAAAAAATACAGAATTTAAAATATCAAAATAATGGTACATGTACACAATTTTTTCAGGTCACAAACTATTTTGTTATCTTTTACAGCAATAACAGTTAGCACAAAGAAATTAACAGGAGAACCACATAGTTCCAGCTTGCCAAAACTGTATAAATATATATTGCATACCCAACATACAAGTGGTTCATCCCTAGCAAGGGATAGATTCCTAACAAGCCAAAGATAAGAAATACAGGTGGAAAGATGAGGTGTTGCCTATACTACCACCACACTAGCTTGTCAGTGCTAATGGCTTTGGGTAGATGAGGAGTTACTCAGGTACTGAAGTGTAGGAAGTTGCCATGTATCAGCTGCTACACAGGAGCTGAGTGAAGACATGAAGCCCACTCCAGTTCAGGACTAAGTGTGAATGCTCAGGTTAGTGACACACATGGCTCAAACTCATGTGGCTCTTTGTTAGCCAAAGCCTCTTGGCTAAGCTCTCCTTTTCTAATCACTTCCCCTTGAAATTAACAGAAAGAGTACACATTGTTCCTTTCACAGATGAGATCCACTAGTTTTAAGCCATTGCACATATTAACTCTGACATAAGACTTGTGGCTTGAGCCCAAACAGTGAAGAGTTCTGCCAGCATGCAAAAACACTGGGAGTCTACAAGACAGTCATTTTAGGAAGTTAGAGGATTTTTCAAATCTTTTATTTCTTCACAAAAATTAAGGAGACATAGTCATAGTGGGGAGAAGGATTCTTTTTTCTCCCACAAACAAGCAGAACAAATCCACGTAACTACCCTGTGCTCTGCTATTAACAATTGTTTTCTTCTGTCCATCACTGTCACAAGATATCACAGCATGTAATAACTTTTTTTTTTATGTTGCAGGCCAAAGATTCCAAGTGTTTTCTCTACCACCCTTGCCTTTGAAAACATGCCACGTGTTTTCACTAGGAAAAAAGGTATATCAACTGTTCACACATTTATTTATTTTTTTAGGACTTGAAGACAGTACAGAAAATCAAGTGATCTCATTCTTCAAAGGCACTTCAATATGGGTAAGTGGAAGGGCTACAGGACAGCCCCAGATATTAGAAATATCAAGAACTTTAACGAAGCTACTTCTCCATGGCTCGTTATCTCAGATAGATGTGGGATTTAACTACATTAGCCAACCTCTGAGCTAAGCCCTTTGAAATCTTGGGTAAAGGAGCAGTGTTCAGGAAGTACAAGTTACTGAAATTTCCAATTAATAGACTATTGTTGGCACTGTATTTATTTGATACGTATTTGATAGAGATGTCCAGAAATTCAAAGTTACTACCTGCTGCTTTTAAAACTGCAAATGAAAATCCACCAAATAGGCCTTCTCTTACTACAGAGCAAGAAGTCAAAAGTAACTAGATAGTAACTGAGTAACTAAGTGTAAAAAGTAATTGTTAAGAAAATTGTTGCCAGGTAAGGCAACAATAATAATATTGGTATAATAAAGGGAATAAACAGAATATTGACAAAGGCAAATCCCACCAGCCTTTCAAAAAGAACTGAGACCATGCTCTGCTCCCTCGTTTCCACCCTTGTCCAGCCCAGTTGGACCCACCGTTACTCACAGCCCATCATCCTTCTTACTGGTGCCACTAGATGGCATCGGTTCTAAAAGAATAACAGCCTGGAAATTCAGAATTTCACAATCCATTGACCAATAGTCAAATGCAAAAACCCGAGCTGTTACTGAAGTTGGAAACTGCATTTTCATGAAACAGTGGCTTTACTGCTATGTTTTCTCTTAGCCCAACACTGAAAAAGAAATTAAAAGTCAGAGAGCATTTGTGCACAGCTCTGAGTGAGGCTTTTCAGTGTGACTGAAACTCAAATAACATTCAGCCTCTCCCTCTGAGGGTAAGACATGCAGGCTTGCTTCACTATAATTAACAACAGCTACTGTCTGGACTGTAGTCTTAATAAACCTGTGTCTGTCATACCCCAGAGCTTTCATCCTGTTGTGCATCTCCTCTCCAGTCCTAATTTTCATAATAACATCAACAGAAGCACTCTCAGTTTCATTGGTTTTGACATATGCCTCAATATTTAATGTCTGGAATAGACCACTGTCAGCCATCTCTATGTCCTGTGTTCCATTTCAAGTTACAAGTCTGAGATTTTTCCTATCCTACCCTCAAATGATAAATATGCTCTGATTTTCTATTAAAATGCTGTGGCCAGTGATTGCTGAGAATGTTGCATTTCCATTTAGCTCAGTGATACCTGTATACTTCTCCTTTCCAAAAAAATGTAAGCATTTTTCCTTTCTCATGGTAGCAGTTTAACAAATACTCCTAAGACAATGTTAATACCCACTTACTATATACTGCAGGTATCTAATATAAGCAAAAATTGTTCCCACTACAAACCACCAGATAAGGATCAAAGTTCTGGAAGCAATTACAGCTCTTTTACCTTTCACTATAACACAGCTCCCTCAGAAATGAAGGAAGAGATGTTTGGTTACAACAATGCATCCTCATTGTTCTTGCAATTTATTCCTCCATCTGACCCTACAACATACAAAAAACATCCAGTAACCAAGATTCCAACACAGAAGCTATGGAAAAACAGGAGCATTGATAGTTATCTGCCAAGTTAGAGGCACTAATCCTAGCAGAGCACAATCTGAATTATTCATTAAGCAACATTTTTCTTTCCTTTTCACAGTTAGACATTGGAAAAAACACAGTATCTGTAACATTATCTGTAACAACTCGCATATCTTCCTGAAAACATTTTTCCTTTTAACAGGCTTCTAGTTGTGTTCAGTAGAGTGTGTAACTTCTACATTCAGATATCAAGGGACAACTCAAAGGTCCATGTAGCCATATCAGAAGCATGCAGGCCCAAAAGACTCAGCATCATGGAATGCAATTCTTGAGGTGCACATCCAGCCCTAAGTTCACATCACAACATTGTCATCACACTTTTGATCAGCAGATGAGATATTTGAGTTAATCTCCTGTCTTCCTTCTCTATTACATAACTGCTTCAACCCCTCTTCCTTTAAGACATCCAATCATTCCACTGTACTGAGGTCATGTCAAATCTGCTGCCAAATTATTCTGAGGAATAGATAACTTCAGAGCTGCAGAGCTGTCAATCTAGAACTTTGAATGAATATCCACTTTCTAGACAGAGCATCAGTCAACAGAACAAGCAACAAATCACTTGACCTTGATAGTGCAGAGAAGTCTACATTTTATAGCTAGTCTCTTTTATTCTCAAAGACCAGGAATATTTGCTGCTCCCTCCACATCAACCTTTCCACCCCTCAAGTGTTCCCTCCCACCCCCATGCCTACAGTCTAAGGGGGGAAACAATTTTTCACATCACACTAATGGGATAGTCTGGTAAGCAATAAGTACTCCTTGCAAAGAGGATGAAAAGAATACAAACAGACTGCTGTCCTTGACACTGAGTAGATTTCATACACACTGTGGGAAATAGCACCAATTTCAGACACTGATGCAGCCTTTGCTCCCCAACCTCTAAGTACTCAGCATTCCTACTTGAACTCATTGAAGCTGCAGTTGAAGTGAGGTGAGGGCCAACTCACAGCCAGCACTTCAGTATAAACAAAGCTTTCACTTAGAATGACTGAACAAAATACATGACAGGGAATCCTCCTGCCAAACAAAAGGTGGTGGTGCAGGAAAACCTAAAAGTCAAAACAGCCAACTACATGTGACAGAAAAGTTAGTGCTAAAAATTAATGGAAATATCCTTTTGTCTGAAAGGCCAAGGTCACTTCTATTTAAACTCCATGCTTATGCCATACAAAGGTTAGAACATGGTCCATTCCATCTTTTAGCAAAACCAGAAATACTCCTTTTCAGTTAACTATAGCAGCATCAGTGATTAAGTGTCCCATTTTCCCAGAAAATTAACTTCTTAGCAAATTATCTCACTATTTTTCTTCTCACCATGAAAAATGGGATACAGCATAAAAGAAAAGCTACATCTGCATGCTTTACAATGCCAGAACTTGCTTCCCCCAAATGACAGACCACCCAGCATCCTCCTTCTCTGAGACAGCAGGGCACAAGTTCCTACAATTTATGTTCCAAAATAAAGATCTTTGCTTTATTATCTCCCAGACATGTTATTTTGTCTTCAGTTCCAAACAGACACACAGTGTACTTATGAAAGTTATTTACATTTTGAAAGCATTTCCATTAACTGGGTTTTCTTTTTTCCTTGCTTTTTGAAGGTCAGTCATAAATAATTCAGAGCTACATACTGAAAGAACATGCAGAGCTCAACTTTTTACATACACTAGAGTAAAAGGGCTCATTTTCTATTAATAGAGAATCATAGATGTAATAATCTGTGTGCTATTACCTACAGTATGTTAGTCTACTGAAGCAATGAAGGAATAATGCAGCACTAAGTATAAAAACACACCAGGTGCTTCAAAGAATTCAGTTGCAGTAGTGCACAGGCATAATTTATCCTGTAACACAAGCACATGTTGATAGGCCATTGTCTCTAAATGCATAGTTTCAAGCATAACTAAGCACACAGTGACTCTCATTAAAGCCTAAGACTGTTTATGCTTTCTGAAATTTCACAGAAGCAATGACATGGGATGCTAGATAAAACATTGAGCCATATATTGGTAAGAAAATGTACCAAGTCATGAATAGACTAGATGGAAAAATAGGGTTTTTTTCTTCTTCCAGATTAATCTCATTGTCAGGCAAAGCTTCCCTTTGTTTCCTCTCTCTAGTACGACTCTACTCCATCACATATCTGGAAAAACCTTCCCAATAAAACCAGACAGGAACAGTTTGACATTCTGTGAATATATCTCCTAAATTTATTAACACAAGTCCTTCATTCTGAGGTCTAATCAAGCCAGAATATTCTACTTCAAACATTCTTCTGTTTCAGTAATCTGAAGCTGAAAGTGTCCAAAAGCAAGTAGTTCCTGTCCAGGTGCAAGCAAGCAGATAGCTCTAATGTCCTGTACACAGATTAACTCCCCTAATTGTAAACTGAACTGGTTATTATGCAAAGCAGTTTCCTCCAAGCAATCAATACACAGTAGTGTTCCTACCTATGGAACCCAAACAAACTCTAGATTGCATGTCCCAGGCTAACATATCTCTTGGGTCAAAGGTTTAATATTTGGTTTTATTTTATTCTTATAAGGAAGCACTAGTGGGAGATGAGGATGGAAGAGCACTCACTCCCAGGTGGGAATTAACACACTACTTCAAAGTGGCCATCTGAAAGCTGACATTAAGCATGACCTGGTTTGAACACAAGCTTAATATAGAGGCTCCCAAGCACTACAGCCTAAGCACTGTCTCCCAGCACACACTAAACTGAACTGCATAACCTTGCAATCAGAGTGGCCTAAGAGTTTAAATAACTGTCACAATGCAACAGACACAGTAACTGGTTAAAGTACATTATCTTCATCACATGTCTCAAGTCCTAAGACTACATCTTACACAAGTCAGTCTGCAGGGTTGATTAATTTCATGAAATTTATTGCCATGACAAAAAGACACAAGTGTTGCCCAAGACAGATAAATGTATCTGTTAGAAGCAGGAAATGAGTCACCTAAATTTGGGATCTACTTTCTTGTAGCATCTGCTCCTCATCTGATGATAGATTACTAAATAGCATGATACAGAGAATTAGCTTACATACAGGATAAACATATTTCAATCTAATACACAACAGAAGGTGCAGCTGGTAAACCAGGAGGGGTTAGCCAAAGGACCTGACTAGCAAGCAGTTTTCTCCATGTGCACTTGAATGACAAGAGAAGGAAAATCCCATTCAGAGTTCAGCATTTCTGGCAAAGACACAGTATTCTGAATGACTAAACCAGCATGCAAGTGAACATCTTCAGCTGAGTAGCAGTGTACAAATAAGATTTCTCCCCCACAGTGCTTCTCCAAGCTGAATATTTCCATTTCTACCTTTAACCTCTCTGTCCTTCCCCCTCCCCTCCACATTTTAAAAATATTTTGTCTTTTAAGTTAGTTGCAGAAATTTAGTTTGGAGCTTTTCCAAGTTGGAGCCTTCAAGTTTCTGTCAGCAGAAGCCTGTGAGTTAAAAGAAAGAAATTTGCAAAAATCTGACACCTGCCACTTTCCATTGAGCTTTGGGTGGAAAATGTCCCTGGCCTCTTCCATTTTTAATGTCAGACTCAGCCGAGTGGAAAAGATTACCTCCAGGTAAAGTCATTCAGAACAGGAGGTTGTCTGCCAAGCCCCTCCTCTTTCAGCACTCCACTGATGTATCAGAACAGCCACGTGTACTTAGACTAAGCATCACTTTTTCAGTGGCAACTTTCTATAGGGGAGGTGCATGCAATCTGCACAGACAGGACTGCTGCCTCTCAGATTGTATTTCAGAGGTTAGTATATTAATGATATCCCAATTAGATTCTCCTCTGCAGGAATGGAGCAGGCAATTCTTTCACAATAACCAGCTCATTTCAGAGGCTGGAAGAGATTCCAGAAGTTGTCAATACAGGAACCTCCAGTTTCCCAGATATTTAGCAGCCATCAACTGCCCTTATTAGTCTTTGAGTGGTGAATCTCATCAGGAAAAAGTCTGTTTTGTTCCAAAACCTATAAGATGACACATTTCAGTTCTTCCCAGCCTGGGCTACAGCTGTACAAAGTGAACAGCCTCCTCCTGTGCTATATATCAGCAGTTCCAGAGCATTTTTATGCCACAAATAGGAAAGACACAAGCATGTAAAGAGTTATGAAAGTTTACTTGAGCCAGAAAACTATTGGACATATTCAACATTTGTATGGAGGTCAGTCAGCTTCAGGTTTTAATACATTTGGATTAGAAGTGAATTACATTGAAACACTTGTATTCCCTCCCAGTTCCCTCTTGGAGATCAAGATCTCTAGCCCAGCTAAGGAGGTACTACAGGGAAGAACTGATAGACCAACATTCCTCTTTAGAAGAGGACTACATAATACAGAACCAGCAAGGTGGTACTACACCAGTCTACAGTGGTACAGCTCTTTATACAAGAAAAGGAGACAATTCCAAATAAAAATACTGCTTTTCAGATAGGACTCAAGCAGTAGCCTGTAGGCTGCATAAATCTTAAGGAAATGGCCAAGAAGCAGATCACTTACACTGGGAAATCTGGAAGGGGCAAGGAATTCTTGAAGGAAACTCAGTAACAGAATAGTCTAAAAATGGTTGTCATTATTAAGGGATAACAGTTGTGACATGAGAGCAAAATTTTACCAGATACCAAAGCAGCTAGATAGGGCTCATCTCTTAGTACTGGACTAGTTACTTCTAAAAAAACCTTGACCCTTCTGAAAAAATAGGATTGAAGCTCTGCTAGTTACCATCCCTGACAGTACACAAAAAAATCTACCAGCTCTCTTTACTTGCTTCCTTCACTACATATACTTATTGGGAAATCTGCATTCCTGATATTCCTCCAGGACCACTCCAGCTCGAAGTCAGGGCATTCAAACCTGCCAGCCAGCTATCTCAGACACTGAGCTGCCCCATGGAGAGGGCTTTGGGAAGTCTTACACAGCTGCTCATCCTCCACTGAGCTTAATTGATTCCTTTAGTGCAACACAGGGGTTTTTTTAATCAAATCCTCAGAAACCTGCTTCAAGTGTAATTTTGAGCTGAATATTATAACCTGAATGTTCTAAAATAGAAGGAAATAAAAGCAAAAGAGATGTCATTCTTTCCTCAGTAATGTCATAAGATACTGATGCTTTTTATTTATTGATAGAGTGCTCTCACTTCAGCCTAGCAATCTCAGCACCTTCATGAATATTTCTATGCACACAGGAACAAGATCCTTCTGCTTCTCTCTGTACTTCTGGGACCATGAAAATAGTTTTCCTTAGATATGCTAGGCTATTGTAATTTGGCTATCAAGAAACCTGAGCAAACCCATCTTATCTATCTGCTCTCCTTAAACTAGAACTCCTTTTAATCAACAGAAATCCAGTTTCAAGTAGCCAGAAATACCTTTGAAAGACAACTCATTTGATAACATGATTAATTCACAGTACAGTACATGTGTGGTAAGCCTTTTTCAAATGCTTAAACCCATGCCATCTCCCAAGAATAGTCACAGTAGATGGGGGAAAGTGAAGAACAGAACAGTAACTGTTAAGTGAAATTTATCAGACCCATATTAAGAAGCAAAGAGAGAATAAGACTCCTTCAGAACTTGATCAGTCCTGGGTTGAGTCAGTCCAACACACCAATCTTAATTAACATCAATACAGAAAATTCCAACAGGACCCAGGCTACAATACCTCAGAGGAGATGAAAAGAGAAACAGGTAATACATCAAAATAGGTGCTCTTGTTAAATAGCAGAGGACAGGAGCCTTACTTCAAGGGTCAAGAGAGACAGCTTCTAATGAGGTGCTGCCTCCTGTGAGAGAGCTAGCTTGTATAAAAAGCAATTGTCCCCAGAAATACTGACCTGAGCAGTTATCAAATTACTGCTATTAACCATGGTCCTGACTCTTCCATGCAGCCCACTGATGCCTGAATGATTTGACTATCGCTCAGACCACCAGACAAGAACATGGTACCATGTGGAAAGAGTCAAGGGATTTCCTGTGTTAGCCTGCAGCATTCACTGCTTTTTTTATTTCACTGCTTGAACTCTTCTGAAGAATGATAACAAAGGCTGAGCTGTAAAGGGAATTTTAAGTAGCTTGCCCACGTTGGCATCATAGGTTGCCATGGCCTGTGTCCCTTGTCTGTGTTCAAGATTTCCTATCACTTCTTAAGAGTCCTTTGGGTTTAAATGGCTTTGATTGGTGCAACTGGGACTGTCAGAAAAGGTTTAGCAACTGAGCAGTAAACCTTTCTGAGTCTTTCAGCCATACAGAGTCAGTGTCATTGCTTCAGTGACCACACCAACACTTTAACAGGAACTGAAAGAACAGGTCTTGGAACCTTCAGTCCTCACAATTCACATTAAATTAGTAATATACATTAGATTATTATCTTAGATGGCATTATTTAAATTAACCTCACAGGACATTTGCCTCAAGCAAACTGCAACAGAAAAGCTGAGAGATTACACAGCTCATGTATACATGAGCATACATGTTTGCACATATAAGCGTGCCCAGGCAAGTTCACAAGCTTCAACATTTTTTTGAAGCATCTGGACACACAGGGGAAATCCATTAAGAGTTTATACCAAAAAGCTAGCATAGTAATTACTGAACAGGCTGGAGGCCTCTTATTTTCATGCAATCAGCACATGACTCCTTTTCTTAAAAAGAATCAGTACCATCTATTTTCCTGGCTCAGACACCCAAAAGTCTCAGGGCTTTCATGAAATCTTAAGAGAATTGCCCCACATTACGTATGCAGAGGTTTGTCTAACTTTATTTATTAGTGCAATAGCACACTAAGTCATAGTTCACAGTAACTGAATTTAACAATTACATGTAATGTTAAGCAGCATGATGCAATACAGTCTACAGCAGCAACTTGCACAAGTTCAACTGTATTAGCAACTGCTGCAATCCTAGTTATCAAATAAAGCAATCCTTGTACATAGGATTGCATAGAGAACTTAGTGACACTCGGGGAAAGAACCCATAATGTAGACTCAGATACAAGACCAAGTCCTCTAAAACAAGCCCAAGACAAGATTCTACATTCAACAGCAAAATTCCTTTTGATTCAAAGGGACTTTTTCAGGTTTAGCATCTCTTCAGCATCTGGACCTCAGTCCATTCTTAGTGGACTGCCATACACATTCTACTTAAGCCACAGGTATCAACAAACCAAGGTAGCACAAGGGCTGCTTTCTACAATGGTTTCCAAATCAAGATTCAGACAAACATAGAAATTGTAGTGTTTGTATTCCATTATAACCATGGAATAGAAGGATTTAGACATATTCTATCTTTTCTGGCCAGTATGTCTCATCATCATTTGTTTCTTGTTGAAAACATGGATAAACAAATAAGCAGCTTGAACTTGCCACCACACACACTGAGAATGCATTGGGTTACACATGTGGAAGTTTTCACCTGGTAGTTAATGGGGCTGTAGTCAATGTTTGAAGAAAATTAGTTCATGTCCTACTAGACAAGTCATTCACTGACACACTAAGACAAACAGCACATTTACAAGTATTTTCCTGATTATTTCTTTTCTGTTTTGTACCCAGATCTAGCTGGATCCAGTCCAGTAAAAGCAGTAATGGGCTAATAACAGGAACTTCCTACTTTAAGTGTCAATGAATAACACGTGGCTATTTAAATAGAAGAAAAATACCTGGTAGTACCCATACTATATGTGAAGTGTAGCATTTGAATGCCAGCTATGAGGACTCAAACATGTAAACACAGATGTGAAACACCTTAAATTTTAGGTCTCCTTAAAATGCACACCACACATTTGAGCCTGTCAGCAGTTGCACACTGCACAATATTGATACGATAGCTGAACAGCAATGACCAGAATATTTCAACCATGTGTTCAGGCAACTCCAACCAAGAAAGGCAAATATGCCAGTCTTACCCAATAATATATCAAGACAGCCATGAACGCTCATTAAATCTAGATATTGAGCAATTTAAATAGAAACATGCATACTGCAGCATTCATATTGTTTAGGGTTCCTAAAATTGACTCTGTGAGGAACTACATGCTCAGCACAGCATTGGCAAACAACAAGTTTGCCTAATGGCTTTGTGAATGTTTCTTGCAACACTGGATACCTAATGAAATTATCTAATCATTCTAGCCACTGTAGTTAGAAAATTTGATTGCTAACAAAGAAAATACAACTCAAGTGCAACTATTGTAAAGCAAAGGAAGAAACAGATCCCATCTAACCAAACTACCTAATAACCTACAAACAGGCAACCTTGATCATACAATGTTAATGTGCTTTAAAACAGGTTCTAATCAGCTTATTTTTTTTCCAATGTATTTATGGACCTGTAAACTGAGGCACAACTGAACAGTTTGTATCTCAGAGTAGGCAAAAGAGGCAGAACAGAATCCAGGACCACAGATGATCAAATGCTACACAATTATCTCTATAGCAGTCCATCATGCCATTCTAGTTAATGTTTTCTGTTTGTCATTCTTGACTAAAGAGGCTCTTTAGTTATTCCACATACTCTAAGTGAACTCTGTGTTAAAGAAGACTACAACAAAAGCTCCAGGGACAGAAGGTTTCTGCCTGGCCCCTGCTTGCAACAGACTGGCTGCCATTCAAAACCACATTACCCCCTTGTCATTTTCACTTCACAGTATTTTTCAACATTGACCTAGAAAAAAAATGTTTAAGAATGAGCCCACAAGTCCCCACCAATCATTTTAAGCAGTTGGGTGAAGTTTCCAAATTTGTTTCCTGTGGTTCTGTAAGCAGCCACTGCACATGAAAAACTTTTGCCCACTTCAAAGTTGAATTGGGTAATAGTGAACAGATCAGTTTTACATATGCCATGGTCCTTAATAACAAGTTTAATAGATGAAAGAGAGAAATTTCTAAGATACAAGCTGTTTCTTTGCCTTCTCTGGTTTAATACAAACCTTTGCTTTTCTTTAGTGTCACAGGAGATCTTACCCAGTTGTTAAACACTGCTGCTAACAAACTAGTGACTCCCATAAAAGAGCAGAAGTGAAGCCAGCATGAATGTGGAAATCAGAGTGACCATTTCCACAAGGAAATGACCTGCTGGTTCCTCCTCTCCCCCTCTCTAAGGCTGAATAAATGAGAAGTACAAGAGAACCAGACTGGGGTTTGTGACTTGCAGTTTCAATCTCAGCAGGGGTATTCCTAGATGGCCCTGCCTACTGTATACAGCAAGTTCAGGGTTAAGCATTCATAAACATAATTATAGGAAAACTCAAAGCATTTCTTCCCTCCCCTTGATTTTTTTAAGGTACTTTTTTTTCTAAGACAGCACTTCGAAATAATATCTTCTAACATTGGAAGGAAAATCTTTGCTAACCAAAACACATTACCTTCTGTTAACTAAGCCAAAGGACTTACTTTTCTACAGGCAGCTAGCAATACTGTGTCATACAAACTGCATCCTGTGATGGAAATAGTCAAGAATGTAAGCTTCAGTCTAGTTGTTTATTAGCAGAAGAGAATTCAAAAGGGCAGAAAAGTACTTGGACTGAATTTACCTGAAAGCAATTCAGAAGCACATTTCAGCTTGCTGAAATATGCTAATAATATGCTGAAGCATATTATTATAAATTTGCTCAAAAGCAGCACTGATATTTATACTGAAAGTATCAAAATATTTGTTTAAAGCTGAGAGGCACAACAGAAAAGTCATATGTGTTCACCTTTTACCTTCAACAGTTTCATTTAAAAAGGCTTAAACATTTGTTCTTGAGGTAAAAAAAACTCCTCAAATTTTTTACAGGTTAGACATCATCTCTACTAACTTGTATTAAACCCTTTAAAGAAGTAAATTTTTACAGAGTCAAGACAGCGCTCATTATGAGCCTTCTTATTTCCATTGTACTTGAAGACAGACACTTAGGAATAAAAAAGAGCTGCAAAGAGTTTTGCAAGTCTATTAATCAGTACTATAGGGCTATATTTTCGAGTTAATTAAAAAACTCTGCCCTCCAGTATTGACTTCTTATCTGTTTAATTATAGCAAAAAATATTATTGCTTTCTTTTGCTTCTAAGCATCTGAGCAAATTTCTTTTTTATGTTCAGTTTCATCTATTCCTGAAATTCCAGAATTAACAGTGTTTTGTATTGGGAAAACATTTGGCAAACAGGCTTCCTATTTTTTGTTTCACAATGATGTTTGAAGGCTCCAGCTAAAACACAGATTCCATGTTGCTAGATGCTACACTAGCAACTAGTGTGCTATGTAAAAGGAATACAGAAGAAAAAGGGAAAAGAAAAGATACAAAGAGGTAATGCTCTGAATATCACATAATAGGTCAGTGACATGGCTAGCAGGGAGATTTGAGGCTTTCAACTCAAACGTTCCAAATTAATGAGATATTTCTGTTTCAAAGAAACTACATGCTAGGAAGAGAAAAGTAATTTTAAGTGTCAAACCTTTAAAGTAGGAATTGTGTATCTGTCTTCCCTCATTAAGAGCTTCAACAGTGCAAAAGCTTCTCCAACAGAAAGCTACACCAACACAAAAAGCACCATCAAAAATGAACTATTAATGCTCAGAAGTCACAAGCACTTACTAGAAAGACACCACAGTTACCCAAGCCTCCCTAAGGTATGATTTAGGCAGAATAACACTTAAGCAGTCTTATTCCATCTTTCTCCAGCATTTTTTTTTCTCCTCTGTGCTTTCTTAAGTTTCACTTACAATAGAATTAAGTTCACATGTTCAAACCACTCACTAACACATAAAATTTGCACTTTAAAAGCATAAAAGAGAAGAAAGTCCTTGCAAGGCTACTGTCTCAAAACTAACATCCTAGTTGCAAAAAACTCAGAGTATCTTGAAAAACTCCCTAGTTCTTCAGGTATCATTGTATTCTACTATTATTGACTTAATTCACTTCATTTATAAAAGAACTACTTAAATAACATCCATAATATTATTATAAAGAAGATTTTACTCATTTATATGTTTGGTGTTTACTGGTTCAAATAGGTCAATAATATAAAACAAAGTATTTTTTACTTTTTACCCCTATTTAAAACATTTTTATATTAAAATAAGCATACACTGAAATAATTTACAGAAATAAGTAGTTTACTCACCTTGCAGTAAACTTCACTTCTCTTTTTTCTTAGCCATTACTTCCACGTACATAGTTCTTTATAGATAGCTTATTCAGCTTTTCCTCCAACATTTCCTATTACCATATATTACAAATACATTAAAAAATAAATGGAAAAAAGTTAAAAAACCTTCAAACTTACAAACTACCATATTTTTCCTACCACAACTCCTCCACCTAAGAAAACAACTATCCTTCTCGCCTGCTTTTTAACCTGTGTTCAGACCCTCCCAGTTTAATTTCATATGCTCCACACCTGTGTTCTGACCCTCCCTGTCTAATCTCACATGTTTCACACCTGTGATTCATAGATAATCTTTACTCGCCAATTTTCCAATCTCACAGCTGGGAAATTAAAGCATGGTCTTTCATTGGCAGGTTTTTCAGAGGAAACAGAATAAAACCCAGCATTCTTGGTTGGGGGGTTTTTAGGGGTTTTTTCCCAACTCTCTTTTGTTTTATTTTGTTATGTAGAGTCTGAGCTCTTGAAGGTAAAGAGAAGTTGATGTTTGCTTATGATGTTTCTGTGGGTTTTTTTTTAGGCCAGTTGATAACATTTTAGTTCAGCAAATGTTTTTTTCCTTACGAAAGTCTGTTTGGGTTGTGCTTCAAAACAGAAACATTGTAACACACAAACATTTAAAGGTTTTAGTGTTAATGGTAATAAAGCCTTGTAGGTTTTGACCTGGCTTATCTTCTGCAACAGTTGCTAGTGCAACAGAAGTAGTATATGTTGTGCTTAATTCTTAGCTATTGTCATATCAGTGTAAAGTTGATAAAACCTAAAAACATTGTTTCTATGTCTGCAGTGCGCTTTTATGTTTTTGTTCCTTAAAGTAGAAATGCTGAGTGTAGTTACAGGTTTCCATAGAAAATAACAGTATCCAAAAAGCTACTAGGGGTGTATTCCTGTAGAACAAATATGAAAACAAATGGTGGGGTAACAAGCTGTGTGGATTGAGGTCAAAACAGCTAGAGCTTTAAGGAGCTTTTGGGTTGTTTGTTTTCTTTTCAGAGATACACTTACTAACAGTGTGAGTGCTAAGGCTTGTTGAAGTGAGACTTTTCACTAATACTAAATGACTAATGGTGCTTTTATGATCAATTATTGAAACTTACTTGAAAGATAAGAGCTTCTTAAACAACATCTGGCCTGTAAGTCAATATTTGAGTCCTGCTTTAGTATAAAGCAACCTTTACACCAGTGGCTTATTGTGAAAAGAAATCTGTATGAAGGGGTTTATTTTTTTACCCTAATATACCTTGTTGCCTGTTTTCAGTTTCCCTGTTCTGGTTTGTTTGTGTGGTTTGCCTTTGTCAGAGTTTTTTGTGTGGTTTTTTTTCAGTTGCAAAGCCAAAAGCTGAATGGAACATGGTTTTGTTTATCTGGCTGTCCTGGTGGATGAACCCTGTTCTTCTACTGCCTGTATCAATAAACTGCTTAAATAACTTAAACTGTGGGAGATAAGTTTGTGTTGGGAGTCTCAGAGAACAGACTTAATAAAGAATCAACACAAACAGGTAGCTGAGTAGCAATGGTCTGCTATGTAATAACAGTTCTGGAAGCAAATACAGCTTCTGGACACACCTTGGGTGATGAAGGTGTTAGAGCTGTTGTTGCTAGGCATATGCAGCACCCTTTAGTGCTGAGGAGATGGTGTGCAGCTCTGCAGCAATGGGGGCAGCTACCTCTCAAGGAGC
>NW_010324231.1:19959-68879 GCF_000700745.2 Antrostomus carolinensis
TATTTCATTATTCTCACTGCTGAGAAGTGCGTGATACATATCTCCTGTGCTGTGCTAGTGTTGTACAGAAGCTGGTGAAAGCGTTCACAAGCCTGCTAGAAGAATTTGCCCTTTCTGGAAAAATAATGTGCTGCAGATAGGACCTCCTCCAAACACAATCAGCAAAGGCTTTGAGAGGATGTGCTGGTGTGAGTGGCATGGGTGTCCTTATATGTACTTACACCAGCCCTCACTAGCCTGTCACTAGAACTGTTATGCAAACAAGTGATGTATCTTTGCCATAATAGGTATGAGCACCAGAGGGAGAATCCCCACTGAACCCCAAAGCATTACTTGCTCTTGAGGAGCATCCTGAAGGGGCTCAATGTAATGTGAGAGCAGGCTGTAGAATAGCTTGTCTGAGATGATAGAGGAGATTTTGCATGCATGGCCTCCTCTCTTACTCTCCACATCCCCCTCTTCCTCTGTGGATTTTGGTGGAGGCTGGGCAGCAAGTGCAGAGTGACAGCACTTCTCTCTGTCTTGGTTTCTGATGCATTGATTCTATTAAAGCAAAGCAGCATGCTGGGTATTTACAGCATAGCTTGGGACATCTTCTGTCAGACTCGTAATGCAGAGAGACAAGCTCAGTGCTGCTTGGCTTCTAGAGAGTGGGGGAAGGGATTAAATGCACTTTTCTCCATTGATTTTTGTCCTGCACTGAAAATCAATGATGTTCTCTCAGATCCACTCAACTGTTTGAAAACCAGCAGCCTGTTTGGTCAAGTGTGTGGGGAAAAGTTCTGAAGGATCTGACTCTTAAAATATGGGTAGGTGGGATAGATACAGCTGCTCTGAAGGAGCTGCTATATTCACTTGATGATGATTGCTTTTGTATCATCAGTCTATATTGGCTGAATATGTTGTTTAAGACATTTTCCCACTGTTACACAGAGAACAGTTATTTTGGAGAGGAGGAGCCAAATGCTGCTTTTGTTTCCATCTGAGGTTGGGAGGGGCAAATGAAATTTTAATGAAAAAGGATGCAGAAGGATGATTTTTATGCACATTATTTCTCTCTTGTAGGATCTACCTGAATCTAGGGTCTGATTTTGTCCAGGGCAATGGTGTTTCTTGTCTTCCAGTAAATGTGTGAAAAGCTTGTGCTGTAATGAAGAGTTACGGTACTGAATTCCTGTAGAGCTTCTAAACTAGTGCCCATCATTGTGGACTTCATAAAGACTGCTGTATTTGTCTTAATCCCTGAAGAGGGAGAGTGGTGTACTATCCCTGATTTTACAAGGGATGTGTATAGAAAATAGAAGTAGATGGGGTTACATGGGGAGCTAATGAGAGAGCTTGAAACTGAAGCCTGAGGTCTCAAAAAAGCAGGCTGACAGCCTTGCATATTGCCTGCTCTTTCTCTTAGGTCTTACAAATGCTTTTGTAAGTGTTCTTAAGGGAAGGAGTTTTTCTTCTGTCTTCCAAAGTTTTCCTTTGGCCCTAGGTTGCACAAGATGGGTAAATTTGAGTAGCAATCAGCTGTGTAAGATTGACATTTCCTTGTGAGAATGCCTATTATTTCAGAAAAATATGCAGTTGGTGCTTATGTAAATGCATGTTAGCAGATTTAAACTAACTAAGTGAGGTCCTGGTATTTCTAAAGCTGTGGCAATAACCAGATTGGCACAGGATAGCTGCCCAAATGCTTACTCAGGTTCTTGAATGGCTTTACAGCCATTGTAGAGTTTTAGGTAGCCAGTGTTACTCTTCTCTTAACACCAAAGTAGGCTAGCTGAAAGTGCTTTCCCTTTGTCAAAAGCAGATATATCCTAGGGCATATGGATATAAAGGTGTAAGCATGACCTGTATACATGTAAAGTGCAATAGACAGAACACTTGTGTGTATGCACACATGGAAAACCTCACTGTTTCTGTGGCCTTGCTTTGAGCAGCAAGATTTATACGTGTTTTACTAAAGAATAAAAAAGTTCTGTTCTAGCTGGTTCAGCTCAGTAGATGGTCAAAGTCATCCTGTGTGAACTCTACTCCCTACCACATTTGATTCTTCTTACAGAAACTGAGAGGTTTGTCTTCACTGCTGTGGTAGCAGAAATGGAATGGAGTATCTGAGCTAGCTTTTAAAACTTGCTAACTGCACTGGGGTGAAGCTGAAGAGGAGCTGTAAAGGTCTCTTGGACTGGCTTAAAATGGCTTTTGGGAGTGAGTTGTAAATTGCCTCCCACAGCAGTTACAAATGTAGACAAAATCTGCTTGATTTGGCTTTTTTCTCATCAGTGAAGCACAGATAAAATGCAAAATTAAGTGAGTTTTCAGGAATTTTTTTCTCCTAGAAACTCAAAAAGAAAACCATGGAGCAAATGGAGAAAGTATTCCAGTAAGACTAAAAGCTTTAATTCTGCAATTGACTAGCTACAAAAGAGAATAAAGATAATGTATTCATGTGAGTGTGTTTATCATTCCGAATGAAGAGTGTGTGTTTTTTTTCTGGGAGTCTCTCTAGTGCTTGGGTGATGAATATGATTTTTTTTCTGTGCTGGATTTTTACTGCCTCTGAACTTAATTATTCTGACACTAGAGAAATCCTCTTGTTTTCTCCTCCAAAGGTAAATATACATTATTGCTATAAATTAGCTCTACCTCACCCACATGACTGGTCTTCACTATTAATCCCAGCTGATGGTAGGGAGGGGCTCTTCTGGGAGGCAGCCATGTGGTGAACATTGAGCACAGTGTTTTCCCCTGCTTCTCTCCTTTTCAGACAAGCAAAATTGTTCTGTGCTGCTGTAGATGTGAACTCCTTGCTGCACTGTCTCTGCCTCTTCTTTTCCAGAAACTCAAGGGCCTGAGTTACCAGCTGTGGAGATCTAAAAGCTCTCACTGAATCTGGGTGGAATATGGACAAGGAGATGAATAACAGAAGGGAAGAAAGAGTGAAGTTGGTTATTTTTCTGGCACATGGATGCAATTACACTCAGTGCATTCCAGAGGCGTTTCTTTGAATCCTGTGCAGGTCTGCCTGCTGTTCCTGGGAGAAAGGAAGAAAAAAGGGAGGAAAAGTCCCTCTTGCTTCAAGACGGAATGTCTGCACTTTCAATTCTCTTCTTAGGTAGGTTGGATTTCTTGTTTTGTTTAGCGTTTTTAATCAAACTTCCATGTGCCCTCTCTGTGGGACCGAAATTCATTTCGGATGAGCTAGAGAAAGGGATTTGTAAAGAAAAAACTTTTATGGAAAACTCCAGTTTGTGTTGTGTGTGTTTTGACACTTTTCTTGTTGCTTTATTAGCAGACTGATAGTCAGAGATCTCTTAATATCTGGATTAATTTTGTAGAAGTGGTGGTTAAACATACTCCTGGAATGTATATTTCTTGTTTAAAGAGAGCAGCGCATTTAAGCAGTGAACTAGTGAGGGGCTTGAACCTCTTTGGTAAAACAGGGTGAACAAAATGTCTTTGTTTGGGGCATGGTGTCAAATTTTTTTTAACTCTGTTTTGGTTTACTTGGGCATTTACAATCAGATTTTAAAATAAAAAGGGGTTATTGTTTCTGATTGCCTGAGATTAGAAACAGATGTGTTGAAGTGCAAGAGGGAGGAGTTGGGGGAAAGGATGGGAGAAGGGAGATAAAGGGGGAAGGCAAGAAATGGGAAGAAAGAGGGCTGCTAAAAGAAGGGAAAGAAAAAAGGTAGAGGCTGACTGTTGAATAGGAAAGGAGAGGAGAATGGGAAGGGAGACATTAAAGGAGAAAGCGTAGGCAAAAGGGCTGAAGAGAGCTGTTTTTTAAAGCCATAGCCTATGGAGGAAAAGCAGTTTGTAGCCCTGAGGTCTTTGAGGGGGCTTGCCTACAAGACTGATTCCGAAGCAGCCTGGGTTTGTGCATCTCCAGAGGCATGGCAATGTGATGAGTGAGCTTCTGTCTCAGTTCTGCTCACTAGATCATGCTGACAGGCAGACAGCTTTGAAATCTGTTGTGATTGGGCAAAGGCTGTGATTTCTGGGTCCTCCTGTCCCCCAGGAATGTGGGTACAGGTGTGAAAAAGTAGGTTGATCTTTGATTACCTGGGGAGAGTTGAGCCCCACAGGGTGGTGGACCGTTGTGCCTGGGCATGGGTAGAATAGAGTTTTTAGACAGCTATAAAGGAATGTTGCAGGGGACAGTCTTGTTCAAGTCTCATAGGTGTGGAACCTGGACTAGCCAGATTTCTAGATATCTGAAAGATAGGCAGCATTTGTAGAACTGCTGTATCAATTGTAGGAAAGCTTTTTGCTCTAGGGATGGCTGTCAGCAGGTGTTTTACCTGTAGGAATGTGATGAGGGCTTGGATGTGCTGCAGAATCCACAAGAGTGCAGGCAGCAGTTTGTCCCCCCTGTGCATCTGCCTTAGCTGTTTGTGTCTCGTATATGGTGGAGATAGTGCTTAATAGTGTTTAAAGAAGACTTGAGGAGATGGGACAGCAAGGTTAGGATGAACAGCTAGAGGTATCTGGGCTGGGTTAGCTCTGCAGAAATGGCCAGGAAAGCAGCTCTGTGGAAATCAGGAGACAGAAGGGTAGGTTGCTTACCTTGCTGATGGACACAAATAGGAACTGCAGGCTTTGATCCACCAACCCTATTGAGCACCTGAATATTCTCATATGTTAAAGGCTTGGAGCAAAAAGGTATAAGCTGTTGCCACAGAAAAGGTGGTTTTGACTGTAATGTAATGATGACTTACCTTTGTATGACTAGTGCTGCTTTTATCTATAAAAATGGGCTTTATGGTCATTATTCTTATGTCCTTGGCATTGGGCATCTCCACTATGCTAGCAACACATAAACATGAAACAAAAGACAGTCTCTGCCCTCAACAGTTTATGCTCTCACCTGTGAGCTGAATTTCTCAGCCTCTCTGTGGGAGGTGTCCAAACATGGGTGAAGAGAAGACAAGTGGCTTCCCCAAGCTCACAGCAAAACCTGAAATGTTTTGTTTCCTGGTACTGCATTAGCCATTGAACTGCCCCTTGTCTTGCCATGCTTTACCTGTTTTGTCAACAGATAACTTGGTCTTTCTGCTCTGCATCCAGCGTAATTCACCAATGTTAGAAGCTTTTTCCAGGAAAAAGTAAGGAAGTATTGTGGTTCTGTGTTCCTCAGTTGTCTGAAGAACAAGGAGGCTGGGGAGTCTCCTTTGCTAGCTGGAGAAAGTCTAATTGACTTTCTGCAGTTAGATGTGCCAGTGATGGCTTGCTTTTCTTGCTGATAAAGTGAAAGATGAATGAGGAAAAAAGGATTTAGAGAACCCAAGCAAACTTGAAAGGAAGGTTACTTGGTCTGGGTTTTCATTATTAAATATATTAATAGCATGGCTAATATATACAGTCCCTGTCTCTTGCACTGTTTGCTTCTCTGGGGCAAGTGAACACTGTGAGGAGACAGGAAACAGGAGCCAATTAGTTTTGAGGAGATCTTAAAAACAAGACAAGATGAAAGACTTTCTGAAGTGTAGGTGAGAGCATGACCATGCTTACTTCCCTAATAATTTTTAATGAGCCTTCCATTAAAGTAAAAAGCTAATTTTCTGGTAATGAAATATGTTTGCATGTATGCCTGGCTTTAGTATTACATGTTTTTTCTTCATCTGTTAGCTGGTGTACATGCTCTGCCCTTCAGAAACTGCTGGGTCCAAGATCCAAACCAGTAGATGTGCCAAGCCAAATCAGTCATCCAGCTTTCTTGTGTCCTGCTATTGGCAGTGAACCATTAGATTTGTGTTAGGGGTTCCTCACTGCAATGCACACTTAGTCTGGCTGATGATTGTCTGATAAAGCTGTGTTCAGTGTTGGAACCAATGTTATACAGGGGTGATATTGTTGGAGTGAGTGCAGCTGGAATAGCAAAAGTACCTGTTGTACTGATGTAGCTGAGCTCTGCCCTCTGAGGTCAATGATTCTCTTACAACATTGTCCCAGGGGGTTAAAGTTGCTGCATTGAACACCAAGACTCTGTCTCACTGTGCTGGGAAAAAGGTTACTGTGCAGATCCTTCCAGTGCCTGTTGGCATGAGCAATTGGGTCTGACAGCATCCATTTGCCTAGGTATTCACCAGACTTCTAGCTCGAAAATCTGTGATGATATGGAAGCAGCTCTGCAGCACTCAGCAGTGGTAGGTCAGCCTGGGGCTGTGCTCTAGTGTACTGACTCTGGCCTTCTTTCCTGCCTTAAGAGCACAGGCAACCTGCAGTGTGCCCTATCACATCTCCTTGAGATCCTTCTCCTTAAACCCTTGCAATGCTGCACTCCAGCAAAGCCAAGAACCACTGCAGTGTTAGCTTTTTAAAAAAGCACTCCTTCTCCCAGTAAGGTTACTGGGAAGTTTTACATCTTAAGGGAATGCTTATGCCTGGTACTAGTAAAAAGCAAAGGAGACTGTTTTAAGCAACTTGAAAACTAAGCTGTGATGGACCATATTTCTGCTGCTTTTCCAGGTATTTCCTGAATTTCTCAGTGATAACTAGCAGTATATTATACACTGGCTCCTTAGTTTTCTCATGGCTCCTTCTCTGTTGCCTTTGCCTGCTTGTTTCATGGTGTACCTAGAAGCTTGGTGGGACAAGGATTTTGCACTGTTTTTATAGCACTTAACAAAAACAAAGCCTTGGCTTAGGAGTGGAGTATAAAAAGAAGAATCTGTAGCTGTGAAAAGATCTTGTGTGTGATATTGTTGTGTGGATTTTGCCTTCTGTTTGTGTTACTGGATTCTGAAGGAATGCAGGTGATTTCTTGGTGTATTTAGCTCAAAAGACTTCCTATAATTCAAGGACAGCTTCATATAATTGATAACTGACAACTCATTTCTACAAAACATCAACTGTATGCAAGATCCAACTTATTACAATAGTGTGAATTTAGTTCTGGGACAGGGCAAAGAGCTCTTTAGTAGAATGCTAATCTAGGAATACCTAAGGAAAGGGAGCAAAGAAAAGCAGTGTATCTATTTGACACTCCAGGAGCAATTCAAAGGAGCTAGATATAATTGAGTGAGTTGTTATCTGGCAAGATATCAGGGTTACACTCCTTGTGAAACACTAAAATACTTTTATAGCCAGAAATGGTTTGGGTCAAATATTTTCTGTCAAGACAGTTGACAAGAAACGGCCTAGTTTTCTTTAATATGGCTTTGTTTTTATTAAATAATTTGGATTTTTAGCATATATCGTTTACTTTGGGGGTTATTTTTGTTATTTTTTCTCCATTTTACTATGAGAAAGAAGAAGATAAAAAGGTAACCTTGCAGAGTGAGGAAAAGCAGCATGCCAAAATTGAGTTAAAATTCTGAAGATTAATTTATTTTATGGGAAATAATGCTGGGGGGGGTAGGCAACTTTTCTGAATTTCCCATATGAGGAAAAGCAGCATGCCAAAGTTGAGTTAAAATTCTGAAGATGAATTTATGGGAAATAATGCTGGGGGGGTAGGCAACTTTTCTGAATTTCCCATGGAAAACTGGTGTTTGCCTTTGTGCCCACCCTGGATCTTGTCTCCTCAGTGCAGAATTAGTGGTCTGTCTCTGTGGGGTACTCTGGCCCACTTCAGAAGGACGTTTTGTGTAAGAGCAGCACAAGCTTCCCAGAAATGTCATTGCACAACTAGCTTGGAGATATCCTGATGTTTATCCTCAGGATCACAATAAAATGCCCCTGTTTTCTTCAAGGCAAATAAAGGGCTTTGTAGGGAACTTAGCAGGTTTGTAATCTGGGATTTGTTTGAGTTTTCAGGAACTGTCTTGAAAAGAAATGTAAACAATGACTGACAAAGCCTTGTGTGTATCTAAAAATATTTGTGTGTAAGTGTGGTTGCTACATGGTGCTGAATGATTGCAAGTGTGTCTAGTACCAATGAAGTGGGGTGCTACAAGCTGTTTTCTGTGTCATTTCTCTTCAGAAATAGTCAAACTATACCTTAGATATCTAGTTAAATTAGTCCCCTGGGTTTGCCAAGACAGTAGTCATTGCTTGTGTATCTGTAATGTACTTTATACACTTTCAGAGAAAGCTTGGCTCGTGTGCACACAATATTGTGCATCTCATGTGCATTGATGTGTTACAAAAGAGGCTACTTTGGGTGCAGTTGGAACTTGGTGGTGCCCTGTCTAAAAGATGAATGGATCATTTTTTTTTTTCCCCAAAGCTGTTTCTTCATCCTTTTTTAGAAGTGGTTAGTTTACAGAAGCAGTAAAAAGCCAAGGGTGAAGTCAGGTCACTGAGGTCTGTGAATAGATACTCAAATGACAGGATAGGGGAGGATGCAGAAATGGCTGTGCAGGAAGCACAACAATAGAAAACGAAGTGATGGAAAATCAAGTCAACAGTGAAGAGAGTGAATTTCTATCTTGTTCACATCTTGTGTTCTCTTCTCCTTTCAATCTGCTTCTTCAGTGTTGCTGAGTAGAATAGTAACAGCCCACCCCTGCCAGCCAGGGGTTCAAACCTTGCCTAAAACATGTTATTCCCTGGGCAAAATACAGAAAAGGTGTATGCAGTGGTGACTGGGAGCTCTAGCAGTGGGTTAGGAACCCAGAATAAAGCTGGTCCTTTTTCCTAGAAGCTCACTGGTAGTGGAAAAAGCATCTGGATGATGTGAAGAGGTGTGGGTACTGCCCTGCCTCAGCTGAGCACCATTGCTAGGCTTTTGTCAAGCCACATCTTTTAATTTCTCCATTTCTTCATGTGACTCACTAGGTAACTCTTATTTGCCAGAAGTTGCAAAGAGAACTGAGCCATTTGTAAAATGTATTAAAGGTGGTGAACGTGATAGAAGATCATGAAACAAGCCCTGTCCTCATCTGCTCCTTAATCTTCTCTAGCAAAGCATTTGACATTTTAAAAAAGCTAATGTTGTAACTTGTTATTTCTCTTAATGGGCAACACCCAGATTCACAATGTCAGAATTGCTGTCCTACAAGAATCAATAGATGTTGCAGTATATTTTCAGCCTGTCTTTTTTCTGTTGTAGCTCATATCCATTTTTGTGGCTGGAGAACGAGTATGAAGCTTTAGTGTATGTGACTTCATCCTGACTGATGAGGTAGAAAGGTTGAAGTTCAGCTTAGTGCCTGCAGTTTAATTGCCTTTGGTAGGAAAAGGTCAGTGAAAATTTTGTTGTGCTTATAATATGCCTTGGTGGAAGAGAGGCTGCTCTCCTGGAAACAGTCTTTTGAAATAGAGCGTGCACAGTTAGAGGCAACTGATGACCATAACTAGGCTGTGTTTGGACTACCATAATGCTGCGCTGCTGTTCCTTTTGTAGCATGCTTTGTGGTAGGTGTTGCACTTGTGTACAGCTTTGGGTAACTCAGTCCAGCAGGGCTGAGTTGGGTAGAGAAGTACATAAAACCCATCAGACTGAGGAGGAAACTAAGGCACAGGTGGGTGCACATTGCCTAAAGGCAAGGTAGCAGTTATGTTACATGTCTAGAACCCTTGTAGCTCTCACTTAAAGCCATTTTCTTTTTAATATGTTCTCAAAAATGGGTAGAAGTAATGATGGGCAGACGATTGACAAGCATCTGAATCCATCAGTTACAATTTATGAGGCTGTGATCTTTGAGCTGCTGTCTGGAGAGAGAACTTTTAAGCAAAGGGAAGGTTTGACTTGCCTATACTTTGTAATAAGATGCTTGATAAAGTATTAGTGGCTTTTTAGTATCAATGTGCAAAGAAACTCTATTCATGAATAGAGTTATCAGAAGAACCCTCCCAGAAAGGAATTTCTGGACTGTGTGTTTAGTCTGTGAATTACTCTGTTCTGCATGTGAAAAGAAAATCCAGAGTTTCTAGCTAGCATATACCTGTGGAATAACCACTTGTAGTTAAAGAGTCCATTGTGCTGAGCTGCTTAGCAGAGCAGAACCTGGAAGCCAGCTATGTTAAATGGTAGATGGAGTCCCCTGTCCTTCCCTGTGGCTTTTGATAAAAGGGAGTATTTGTATGTCTGTATGAAAGTATGTGCAGCAGCATTCACTCAAAATTGAACTGCTCCTTGTCTTTTACTAGCAGTAGTTGTACAGCAACTACCAATATTGTACTCTGGCAGAGAAATGCCTCTCAAAGGCTGTTTGCTAGAGGGACATGGTATGCTTTGCTGGAGTATCTGGAGGTAAAACAAAGCAAGAGCCCAAGGAAGCACTATGGAGTGGACAATGCATGGGCTGAGAATCTGGATGCAGTTCCTTGCTTCATTCTAGATCTTGGCAAGTATGTTGGTCCTTTTGTAGCACTTTTTCAACTGCCTTGTGCCTTTTACTCCTTGGCTATTTAGGCTTTAAGCTCTTTTGAGCATAGACTGCCTTTCCCTATGTGCCTGGATGACATTTACTACAAACTGGGCTGGTAAGAGGCCTTTCTGTATGTAACTGGAGTGTGAAAAAAGAGTGGCCCCATTCCCTTCCCCTCTTTGTGCCTCAGCAAAATATCAGAATTAGGTGGTTTTCCAGTATTTGGAATATTTGAGATGCTTGCTGGCTGAGTCTCATATCTGACTGCTTAGGTTATTTTTTTTCTTAAAGGCTTGATGAAATTTTAAATTCAGAATTAGGTGGTTTTCCAGTATTTGGAGTATTTGAGATGCTTGCTGGCTGAGTCTTATATCTGACTGCTTAGGTTATTTTTTTCTTAAAGGCTTGATGAAATTTTAAAGGCCATAAAAATGTTTAATATAGATATGAACCTTTATCTGTAGGGCAGGGCTGCAGAGTGCCAGGAAATGGTGGGGTGTTCGTGTGTGCAGGGGGAAGTCTTCCATATAACACAGCAAGCTTTGAATATTGAACTAAAACAGTCAGGCACTTCAAAAAAATAAAATTGCAGGGTTTTCAACCTTGAAGGCAAATCACTTTATGACTTCATTGTTTAAATTTAGGTTTTGTTTTGTGGGGGGAATCGTTAGACTCGAAGCAAAAGCCTTATAGCCCAGGGACTGTCACTTCTGATTACTTCCAGTGACACTTCCAATTATTTCCAATCACAATTCCAGGGACAAGAGGAAAAAGGGGCCACGTTCTCCAACACCAGGGCTTTTTTTTTTTCTGAACAAAGGACCATTTATCAAACCTCTGCAGAAAAAAGGTACAGAGCCAAATTTGGAACTCTGCTGTGGCAGAGTAATTCCAGAGCAAATCTACTGAAGTGAGACTCAAGGCTAGTGTTTGGCAGGGTGCTGGGAATCCTGCAGACCCTGCTGTGTTGAGTAATATTAAGGAAATTGCTTCATTTTCCTCAGGCATTAACTGGCACTAGGACTTATTTCAGTGCACAACATGCAGCTTCAGTGAATGTCTGCTAAATGATCTGTGGGTCTTGTAAGACGTGAGCATGCAAAAGTGCTGCTTGTAGAAAGCAAACGGCTTAGTGTGCTCAAAATGGAAAACAAGAGTCCGAGGAAACTCGATTGACTTCTAGGTACATGAACTGAAGAATTTGGTGCAGTGTGTTTTATCTAGTGGTGAGCCTATGAACTATTGTGTCCCTCAAAAAATGAAGCAACACATGATTGCCAATGGAAGCTGAAGCACTAGCTAATTTTCAGATGTCTCTAGCATTACTTCAGACTGCTCAAGCATAAAAACAAGCTTAAAATACTGTCACAGCTTTCAATCACACTTAGAGAAACCTTTCATTTCCTTAGTCATGCTGCACTAGGCTGTGAGTGAAGATGGGCCTGCTGAGTGTAGGAGTTATTATTAGCAACTGCTTTATTTGCTTTATAGTAGTTCTTAAAGGTCCCAGCTATGTTCAGGGCTCTGCAAACACTGGGGAGACTTTTACATTGGACTAAGAGATGAGCAGCAGACTTGGTCTGACATTGGGAGCCAGATATTAAGGAACTGGAGTCAATTTACAATGGGAATTGCATAGTAGACCTGAGCTGATTTTAAAAGCAGCAGCAAATGAATGCTTAGTTTCACAGGGTGACTGAGGATCCATGACCCTCTATGTTTAAAGTGGGAATTATCTGTATGACTAATCTGGCTGAATGAAGTTCTGGTGATTACTTATCACTGCTATAAAACCCCTGTTGTTCCTCAAGTGGTGGTCCTGTTCATTTTTGTGTGTTTGTTCTGATCTGCCTGGGGTTGAATGTTGCTGAGAGCTGCCTGTGCTTCATCTCTTTTCCTGCAAGGGAAGACTAGTGTCTTTTTGTAGAACTGATGCTGCTGTAACATACAAACTATGGGTAGTATTTGCCACCTAAGCACAAAGCAGACCTCGTACATTTTGTTTGTAACAAAGTTCAGAAATCCAATTCCAAATTGGTGATTGGGCATTACCCTTGTTCTGAGATCTTCAAAGTATTCCTGGTCATCAGCTCTGACTTATTGTGGCATTTTCTGTTTCAATGCCTGGAGTAAGTAGATTCTGTTGCAGATACTCAGCATAGAATGTGACTGAGGTGGCACTTGCAGAGAGCTCGGTGCTAGTGCCCTATGAGTCTCAGCATTTCACATAAGGAACTGTTTTACTGAATCTGTTCAATCTGGATGGATGTTTCAACAGTACAGCTTTGTCTTGTTCTAATTTGGCCTGTGCTGTGGACAAACCCCCTCTTCATTTCCATTGTTTCAAGCTCTTGCTTGGAGACAAAAGGAATTGCAACCAGACAAAGCATAGCTTTTGTGTTGACAAATGCTATGATTTTTAAAATTTCTTTTCCAAAGGGGAATTTGAAGCAATTGTGAGTGTTTTCTGGTCAAAGCAGCATTCAGGATGTCTAGATTCCATTCTTGGTTTGGCCAGTGGCTCAGTGATTTAGTAATTCAGGCTCTGTTTTTAAGTGCCTGTTAGTTTCAGGTGTCTCCATTTGAAGTGTTATAAAGGCTCAGTACTTCTGAAGATGCAAGTCTAGGGACACATAAGCTTGGTCACACCAACTATGTGCTGTCAGGTGGCTTTTAAAGATTTAAAGTTTTAGGGGTGCATTTGGTTTCAAATGCTGGCTCAACTGCTTTGTGCCTTGGCTGCTTTTCTGCAGAGGAAGAGTGCTCACAAATGTAGCAACCTGTCCCTCATGGGCTGTAAAGTGCTTTGAAATCACTGTAGAAATGAAGCTGCAAAAGTCCAAAGTGATAGTGTGTTAAGACATGTTAAGCACTAGTGGGTGAAGCTGATATTGCAGTTCAGGAGTTTTCCCATCAGTGCCACTCAGTGTGGCAAATGGATCCTGGCTTGTATGGCTTTGTCAGAGCTCCTTCCATTTAGCCCAAGGCTACCCCTGGAGTAAACAGAAGAGACAATTCTGCAGCTGCTAGTTAATTCAGATTCAATATGACCTGGTACAAGAGAAGTAGAAAACTCTGAGCTCCTCTGATCCAGAGCTAATGATCCTGCATTGCACAATACTTTTCCCTCTAATTACTGGAGCTTGTATCTTTTTCCTATGTAGTAATGCTCTGGGCATGTTACTTCCGTTGAGGGATAGCAGTGAACACATACCCATTAGTAAAAGGCATTGAATGCAGCGGAGGCTGCAGTGTTTCTTTTTCAAGTTATCAGCAACTATCTTCCCCTGCTCCACATCCTCATCTGTGAAAGCACCAGAAAAGAGGAGGAAAGCCAAAACCAGAATGTGAGTGGAACAAACTAGGCCTTATTGTGCCAGACAGAAGTATTTAGGATGGTATTTTCTGGCTTGTAAGTGCTCTGAGGCAGGGACTGTTTATTTGCTTGTTTGCACTGTTCCCTACAATGCTGCAGACTCAAGAGCTTGCATAGCAATCCAGAATGTCCTAAATTTAGTTTTCTTCCTGCTTGCTGTCTAAAGAAGCCAGGCACCAGGTTAGTATCCATTTGTAATTCTAGAGCATAAATTAATTCAGTGAGAAGGCAGAAAAGTTGGGAACCCAAGATATTCAGACATCTGAATCACCACTCAGATGGGATGCCAAGGGTGCTTGCTTATTGTGGACTTGTGTAAATCAGACTTGTTCTGGTTGGATCACAAAGCAGTATCTGCCAGCAAGTTTATTATACTTTGCTAGTGGTCCTAACTACTGAAGAGCCCTGGAGTGTGCAGTTAGGATTATTGGACTTTCTGAGCATATCTGGATTTCAGCATTTTAAAGCCACAGAAAAAAATGTAATGTGAATCTAACAGGAATATCTGAAAAAGCTTTGAGATCCTGATGTTCTATCACTTTGCTAGAAGTGATTTACTACCCCTGAAACAATTACACTGGGCACTTTCTATATACTTTAAAACTATCACTTAATGGAGGCTGTGCTGGGCAGAGGTGTGTCCTTTACTTTGACAAGGCTGCCTTCCCTGAGGAGAATCCTGTGAATGCAAATACTTTTTATCAGTTTGCAATGCCATATGACATAAATAAGAACATTGCCTCTTCCTGTGCCACTCCTGCCTGTCTTCTCTTCTTAAATAGCAGATCTGCAGCCTCCCCCATACCATGTGGTGCCAATCCATGTGTGCAGCATGCTTTGCTTCCAGCTATAGCTTTCCTTGTAGTCCCTGTCTTCAGGGTTGTCTTCTCAGTATTTCCTTTTCTGCAGCTATGTGCATGGCAAACCCAGCCTACACAGGAACATGGCAACTTCAATAGCTGCTGGCACCCTTCCTTCCAATGAGACATGCTTTAGGTATGCTGAAGCTCTTTTAACTCTATATGCATATCTTCTCTTGTGGTTTTGGGCTTCGTAAGCCTTTGATGGGGTCTAAGATGCTTACTGTAAATCTCCAGATTGTGGCATTGTCATAGCAGTGGAGTGGAAACTCTCCACTGAAAGCACCTCATGTAGTGAGTCTGGCACAGGAACATCTTTAGCCCTTGTAAGGGAAATAACTTCCTGTTCCCGCGAAAGAGGAGCTTATTCAGGGAGGATTTGGCACTGCTTTTCCATCCTTGCTGCTGATTTAAATGCTTGGGTTTTTGTTATTATCTTCTATAAGCAGAATAGAAGGGGGGAAAAATCCACTAAAAAAAGCCAAATAAATTGTTTTCTGAAGTACCTGTATCAGAAATAAGCTCACTCAATTCTCTCTTCCTGAGAAGATATCTTCTACCCCCCTTTCAGTATGGATCTGCCTAGCAGTGTGATCCAATTGCCCTGGGTTTAGGAGGTTTGACATTCTTAGCTTTTATTGAGTATATCCAATTCTCTTCATCCCTTTATGGCTTAAAGTCCTAGTTAGTACCATTGCTGTTGTGACACTGGGCCATAAATGCTTTAGTTTCTAGAGTGAAGACAGTGTGTGGTCTCCTTGTTACCCCAAATTGATAATTTTATCAGCAAGTGAATAGTGCATGATGGGGTGGAGGCTGTCAAAGGGTCTGTGACTTGCTGTCTCTGGATAAGGTCTGTAGGTATAGAGGTTTAGACTGTATCTGAGTTCTAGGAGGAAAGGGCAGTAGTAGATGTATATTCCTGATCTTGAGGGAACAGCCCTGCTCATTGCTTTAAATCATTCGGGGGTTTTATTTTTCTGTGTCAGCACTGTCAGAGCCTATAATCCTCAACCAAAAGAGGCCATCCTGCCCTACCAAGAGAGGACTTAGTGAGGAATCCCCTTCAGCAAGGATGTGGCAAGCAGACTGACAATGTAAAGAAAGGAAAAATATCTGAGCCAACGTGCATAACATTAGGGCTTGATTATGATGCGGAATTAAAACAAAACATGAATAATTCTTAGTATGGGGAGCTAGTGGAGCCTCACAATGGGCAGCACTTACTGCCAACTATACATCATAACAACAGTAATTGAGCAGGTAATGATTATGCATGCATTATAAACACCTGCCAGCAGTTATGTTCATACTGTGCAGACAGGGATGGCTTGATGTAGCAGATAAATGTTACTTCTGCAGATATTTTAAATAGTAGTCACTGTTCATATATTCTCTACATCCTCCTCTGATCCAGAAGTAGTACATAATATATGAACATCCAGAGTTGATGCCAGGGAAAATGTCTTGGGCAGCTGTGAGAAATTAAAGGTACTGGAACATTAGACTTGCATCAGTCCTGAGCTGTGCTATGGACATTGAGACAGGTTGACCTTATGGGCAGAGAAGCTCTGTTCATTATCTGGCTTTCAGGTCTTCAAGGAGACTGAGCAAGACACTGCCCATGTGCTTGAGGTGGAGGTAGAGAATTCCTGTAAGTACAGTGTAATTAATGCATGCAAAATGGCATATAACAACTTGGTAGCACCTTTATAGTAGGAGAGTCAGAATTGTTAGCAAAGAGAAGAGATGGGAAGACAGGAATGTCTGGTTTTGCTTCCAGTTCCAGTGGTGACTCTGTAGTCTATTGGAATGAACTTTTCACTGACAAGATGAAAAGTGATCTGGCCATTAACTTGTCTCATCTCAATTGTAATCCCAATAAGTGGTTTTACAAGTCCTTTTGGAGCCTTGATTTCCCCATCTGTAAAAAGGGAAATGTCTCATCATATGTGGTGTACGGTCTTCAGACAAAACAATGCAGAGTATTGGTAAACAGTTTGATCATGGCTTTTATTACCTCTTCCCTTTTCCAAGAGCTTATAGCTGCTGTCTGTTTGCATCTGTATTTCATGCCACTGGGATGTAACTGTGCTCTGATAGAACTGGCTTTTTCAGCATTGAGGGAATAAGAGTTTGAAATCTTCAGGAGCTGTACAAATCCTTACTTCAATTCTTTATAAATTTTGTAGGAAATACACTCAGCTGTACTTCCTAAAAGAGGAAATGCTTGAGTCCTGTCTCCTGTGTTTAGAATAAACAGAATCTAGATAATTTAATCTAAAACAAAAATGTTCTTTTGAGGATAAACAGCCTGAATAAAACATTTCTGAGTAAACCCATAACAATGCTCCTCCCCTTGCACCATCCCCCCAAAGAGCAGTGTCTATCCTGAAGGATGCCAGAAGCAGCTGGCTCACTGCAAACCAGACTGCAAATTTTCCTCAGGATACTTTGTTATGCTGGCTCCAATTGTGCTGGTACCTATAATCATCCCAAATGATCCTTGAGGATCAACTGGGACCCTGCAAGTGGGCACATATTTGGCTTATTCTGCAGAAATATCAAATGAGACCCATTGCCTGGCAGATAGTTTTGTTTCTAGATGTTAATGAGGGCCAGATGTGGAGACTTGTGTGGTCTTGGGCCAATGAACTGCTGTTATCTACAGTATGGAGCTGTTTGATTTCTTTTCCCTTCTCCACTAGGCAAATGTAATAAACTATTTTCAGTGTTATGAAGTCACTGTTGCAACTTTTCCATTTGCTAAGCTTGCTGGGCTGAAGGAACACAGGAGGCAGAGGCTCAGAGGGTAAATGCAGGCTTGTAACAGGGAAATGAGGGGTGTGTATCTCCTGTCACTCCAGATATGGCAACCAAAGAGCCAATGAGCATGTTAATTGTCAGTGTGAGATTCGCACATTAAAACTGTGTCCTTGACAGGATGCCAGCATCTAATAAGCATGTGTTACAGAATAAGAGGTGCAATAGGGGTTAGGATACCCACTTAGCCTGTTATCTTGTTTCCAGTTGTTAAAAGGAGCTGGTTTGAGGGAAAGAACACAGGAACAGAGTAAAAAAGGGACTCTTCCCTGGCTGGATTTTTCCTCATATTTACACTCAGCAAATGTATGGGCTGCCATCCTTTGTATGGTGGCCCATAGGTTTGCCACAGTTATTCCTGCCCTTGATTCAGTTCTGTGAGCTGTCACAACTGCATCACACTGACAGATGCCTTGGAAACTCTACAGTAACCCTCATAAGTATTTCACTTCTTACATACATTTAGCCAGTGAGTCAGACTCCTCTGCCTGAGAGCAAACATGGAAATAAGGAGCTAAGAACTAAAGGACCAGATGAGACTATCAGTTTATCAAAATGACTGTTTTACTCCAAAAATGGTTCAGTATCAGATGGAGGTGGAAGAAAACCTATAACTGACAGTACGTGGAATCACATGCTCATCTGGCAAACTTAATACTGAATGTTAGGCAGTTAGGGAAAAATTATGTATTTATGTAACTGAATAAATAAATCTAATATAACTTGTGATTGAGCCTTCTAAATATCTAATGTCTTACTGAACAGAAGTTAAGCACTTTGAAGCTTTTCTAGTAGCCAGATGCTAATTTCTTAATATGCATGCTTGAGCAAAATGAGTCTTCTGCCTTTGCCAGTCTAATATGACAACACTGGGTGCTTACCATCATGCCTTCTCACTAAGGGCAAACAGCCACTAATGATGCCAGTCGCAGAAATAGTCTGCCCTGTGGGACTAGGTCATTTCCAGGAGGGAAATGAGGAAGACTATTTAAAAGACTGCAAACTCAAGTCTTGCTTTTGTTGTTCTCAGGCTGTGGGAAATGAGTGTGTCAGGTTTTGCTGGTACTGTTCTATTACAAACCCACTGTGACTGCAAGTCTGTCCTCTCATGGATTTTAAGAGCATGGCAGAAGTACTGAGTGCACAGAGAAAAAAAACTGGGATGCTATTTAGCATATACACATCCTTGACACGTACCCAGTTTGCCATGGAAAAGAAGGAACCAGCTATGGAAGAAACTTGCTGAAGGTGTGTTTCAGTGTGAGCTTACTGAGATTCTTTTGGAAAACGTGTTTCATGGCCAATATCTGAGTATAAATAAAAGGCATGGATACTGAATGAGTATATAGGTTTAAACTTCAGTGGATGTGAGTTGGCTGTAATAGAGAAGACAGGTTGGATCATTTATCAGATTGGAGGAGCTGAAACAAAAATATGCTGTGGAACCTGTGGAGGAATTTGAGCTTTCTCTTTGCAAAGAGTTAAATGTGGCCTCAGGTGGTTTTGTGAACAGCTGGCCTTCCAGATCTCCCTGCAGCATCACAGCCATGCTTTGCTTTTTTTCTCTGGCTGCTTCAGGACAGAAGAAATGTGTAAATAACTGGAATGTGGTGCTTTGTTTAGGAGCTTGTGCCTGAAGAATCTCACTTGGTCTGGGTCAGGGTAAAGGTCCCTGCAGTAAATCCTTGGCACAACGCTGCTTTTCAGCTTGTTGAAATAATGCAGCCAAGTGGGGTTTAGCTCAAGGAAGGAATGTGAACTGTTTAAGACTGGGAGATGACTCTGGGCTTTGCTTTCTATCAGATATACACCAAGCTCTGTCAAAATGTGCTGTCTGGCATCTCTTGGCACCTCTTGTGTTTTACCTGATTACCTTTTATAGTAAATGTTTTTTTTTATGAGCACCAATGTGTCCAGGTGAACACAGACACAAGGATGACATGATGAAACTTTGCCCAGATCAAGAGGCAGGGTGCTGTGACTGGTTCCCTGAAAAGAGGGACAAACTCATAGTTATGTAAATCCCACCCTCTATTCTGAATGAACCCTGGATCCTAACATCAGCTGGCAGCAAGGGATGGTTTGTGCTAAACCTCCCCCTTCACAGATTGAACCCAAGATGGGGGCTGCCCCTGCTGTCTTTACAGAGCCCTCTGGGACCAGTTATCTAATAATCTAGAGTACAAGTCTTTAAGAGCTGGTAACTAGAAGTTGAAACTGGACAAACCCAGGATAGAAGCTAAGATTCAGGATTTATCAGGGAGTTTAATGTGCCACTGAAACAGTCTCAGTGGAGCAAGTGGGGCTATTTCTTGGAAAGAGATGCTGATGGAACCACATGTGTATGCTGTACTGAAAACTTGGATGATCAAAACTGATTTATTCCAGCTTTGAAAAAAATCTATTAATAAATGTTGTGTTTCATTCTTGCAATTGTATTATGGACTGAGATTTAATTTGGCAACATTGATGGAACTATGCACTTAAGCCTGTAACAGTTGACATGGGACATTTTAAAACATGTATTCTGAAATAAAACTGCAGTAGTTCCAGAGAGCTGCATAGTGCAAGTGAGGTGGCAAATGCAAATGTGTGTAGACAAGTATATATCAATAATGAGGAGACCAAGTCATTTCTTAGACTTTAAAAAAGACTGTGCAGGTATCTGACTTACTCTCCTGTTTCTTTGTGTTCTTTAGTTTCTCTTTAAATATCTTTTTTCCTATCCATCTAAGTTTCATGTTGGAATAGAAGCCTGACTTATCCTCAGTCTTATAATTTTTGTAAAGATATATACAAGGCTTCTTTTGTTTCGAGAAACCACATGAGGTTTGAGACTTTGACAACCTCTCCAGCTATTTAAAAAAAAAATGCTTCAACAGAAGTTCACACATCAGTTTTTCCTGTTTATACCCACATTTTTTTTCAGCCTGAATCTAGTCTTTAAAATCAATTGACTTTCTGAATATACAGCAGCTATTTGAATGTTGCATCAGAAGGGTGCTATAATTGCTTTCAGAGTAGCAGGGGACAAGCAAGTACTATGCATACGTAGGTACAGAGTATGCTCTTTCATTCTCCCTATTTGTGTATCTTCCTTGCTGTTTCTTTTCCTATATCTGCTGCTTCTCAGTCTCCACCAAAGAACATATAAAACCAATTTGAATCAAAGTACAGGCTTTTAAATTTGCAACATCTGAATGAGTTTGAAGTTTCGTGAGGAGTTAACATCCCTGTTGCTTTGCAAAACTTCTTCAGCTGTCTAGCTTTTCCCCAGCCACTTGATAACCTAAAGATTTTAAGTCTCAAGTCCTCTTTTCTGAGTTTCCTAATCAGTCTCAACTTGCCTGTTGTCTCTTCTTTTATACACAAATTTTAAGATACCCAGAATCATGACTGTCTTTGTTATTCTCTACTCGATGCAGCTTCTAAACAAAATACATCCTTGTCTGAAGGCTTAGCCTAATGTAAATAATATCAAGCCACATGTTTAACAGACATCTTCAATTAGCCAAATTATGTAGTCAGAAAAACAAGAGTAGAAGCAAATTTTACTAAGTAGTAATTTAGCCCTAAACATGAAAGCTTCAGATGCTCTATTTCTCAACTGCCTCAGCCTTTGAAATAGTCAGCTTCACTACACCAAGAGCCTTACAACACCAGGCAGCTACTGCTTGTTTGTCACGTTTATTTTTGATTGTTTATTCATTTGATCTTAAAAGTTCTTTGGGGGGAATCTCTTATCAGCTCTAAAATGTGGTTGCATGGTAAATAAGAAGCAGTGACATTAAAAGTAATTGACATTAAAATGTTGTGACATTAAAATTAATCATGTTTGATGGATGCTACAGACTGAATCTGCAAGGCTGCTGGGTTCATATTTTAGCAAATTGTGACATTCATTCTCCCCCTCAGTTACTGCAGCAGTTGCATAACTGCCTTTGCCACCCACTGGTCCCAAAACTGTGCAGGGAGGTGGTGTGGAAGGAGAAGGATGCTGCTTTGGAAAGGAGAAGGGGGTTTTCTTGGAATTCACTACTTAGTATCTTGGGGTGAAATGGCTGTTCTGTTCTCCATCCAGTGAACTAGTGTCAGATTCTCAATGTCAACATGGTAGTGGTGATGTTGGCTTCCTCAACAGCAAGGTAAGGCTGAAGAGGAAAGGAGGGACCACTGGGATGTTTGCAGCAGAGCTGATGCAGTTGTTCTGGAGTGTGTGCTCCCTGTGCAGCGGCAGTTCCAGGCAGAAGAAACCTTGTGAGAAAACCTGGCTCCTGCAGCGTGAATAGGAATTTTTTTGTTGCCATTTTTAGTAATAATGGGAAAATATTTAGTTTTTGTAACAATTATGTAAGATTCAGAAGGAAACACTGTCAGTTGCCAGTTCTGCTTGTGTTGCACCAGCACAAAGTGGAAAGGAAACAGTGTTGTTCTTCAGGACCTGGAGTATCTCAAAGAGCTGGAGGGGATGTGGTATAACCTGACACCTGTATTTTACAGCCAAGTGCTTTTGCAGCAGACAGGAACATGATGAGTGTCAGGAATGGCCGATGGCTGGTCACTCTTCTAATGCCTACTTTGTGAAGCAAGACTCAGATGAAATCATAGCAGGCAGCTCTTCTTTTGGGTGGCTGAAGCTTACCTAAAGATGTGCCCTCCAGGCAGGGAGTGAGAGAGAGAGATGCAGTGTTTCTTGTTTCCACTATAACATTTTCCAACTTCCTTTTTTAGCAATGTGAAGCTTGAAGGGGCCTCAGAAAAATGAACCAATGTATTGGGCAAGAAGCCAGCTACCTCTTTGCAGCTTAAGCTCTGTGCTGGCTTCACTTTCTGTGCTGTTGGGAAACTAGAAGCAGTGAGCTGATTTTTTTTCCCTTTCCCACTGTGGTCTGTGTAGGGTGCCAGTCTCTGGGAGAGCACAGTGGGCACAGCCTTTTTCCATGGCTGCCTCTTGGCCCTGACTGGTAACTTGCATGAAATTCAATGTAACTTAACTTTTATAAGAAGCAAAAGACTGTGCTGTAACTTAATTTAGCTGAGTTAAAGCTTGGCCTGGTGGTTAGGGGCACTGATAACTCCTGCCTTCTACAAGGAGCAAGTCAAGAGGGGTTTCCAGTGTGTAGTTTGATTTGGATGGACCTTGTGAGTTGTAGATCCTGTTCCCAACCCTGACACCAATTCCGTATGACCTTGGTCAGTCTTGTTGTGTCCCTAGTTACCCATGGGCAAATTGAGCTTCAGTATCTGCTCTTTCTTTGGCCAATGGAAAACAGTGATACAGAGGAGCTTCACTAAGGGGCTGTGAGAAGAGTACTGAGATCTTGGTGTGGGAGGGTTATGATTTTGTCTTTCATTGTACAATGTGCACCAGTCACACTGTGGGGCACCAATGGAAGAGGTAATGTTACAGATGTTCTGGCTTATGCAATATGGAACTAATTAATTGACTGCCACTGGATAAAGTCAATAAGGTTTCAAAGAAGTAAACAAGTGACAGGCTTCATTGAATATACTACTTTTCTTTATACTTTTCTATTTCTCTTTGGTGATATCCAAGTCCCTAAGGAGTAATAGATAGGTTTGAGTATCCACAATTTCTGGATGTGCAAGGTAAAGTATAAACAAGTTGCAGTTGGAATATTTTTTTTTCCGTGGCTGTTTTGCAGAGGTGCTGAAGACTTGCAGCTGTACCTGCTCTCACTGAAGGGTATGAGGGTGAACAGCAGCTTGGGGAGGCAGAGAAAGACCATAGTGCTCACTTTAGACAGTGGTTTTTAGATTGCCTTCCTTCTGACTGAAAATGCCTTCTTAAAGCAGGGAGGAGAAACTGTCAGCTTGTATTAAAGAAAATGGATTTTCCTGGAGAAGCCAAACCAGCAAAAACCCATGAGTACAGCAGAGACTATCCAAATATTTTGGCAGCTTTCTGTGGCAATTCTGGCTCAAGAACATTTGGCATTTTTTTGAAGACAAAATTAACCCATTGGAACACTGAATAGCAATAATATAAAAAGTTGATTTCAACTTACAGGCAGGTCTTTTGTGGCTTTTGCAGAGAAGGTACCTCCCTACAAGCCTGGGTTTATATGTATTGCCAGGATATGGGGGAAATAAATTACGGAGACAAAGGAAGCAAACTGGAATGTTTGAGCTTCCCAGTTCTTGCTTCAATTCCCCAAGTCAGAGCACTGCTGGATAAGGTTAAGTACCATGCAAATATTAAGGTTTTACTTTAGCACATTTGCTTTGGCCATTTTTGTGTCACTTCATGTGGTCTGTTAATGATTTAGCTATTTTCTGGCACTTTGAAATAAATTTTAGTGTTGCCCAAGTAAATACTGGGGAGAACCCAATGTTAAATAGATGTCTTTACTTGAAAGTTCAAGTAATCAAGAAACACTATCTGATCAGTTACAAAAGCTTGGTTTTTTCCACCATGGTGACAGAAAAAAGCTGGTATGGGAGTGAAACTTGGAGACAGCTGTGACCTGATCACAGACACTGTCAGCAGTAAAAAAGTTTGAATTCATCAAATTATGTGTTCAGTTATCCCCACAGACCACACATGCTAGGAGAGCTGGGGTTTACTGTAAATGTGGCTGACAGATGCCTGCCAGACATTACAAAGAACTTAATCATGGAAGAGCCCACCACCCTTATCTAGCAGCTGTGTACACAGTTTGTGTCATGGTGGCTGAAACCAGACTGGAGCACTTGGGAACTTCTCTGTAGCCAAGGCAGTGGGAGAGGAGTGTTGTATGTTGTTTTTTTTCTCTGAGCAGTCCAGAAGTTAAAGTGAAGCAGGAAGGCCTAAAGGCTTAGGAAGTGGGACTTGAGTCTCATGGGTCTCTACCTGACCTGCTGTAAGACTTAGAGCTTGTCATAGAATAGTATAAATTGGAAGGGATTTCTGGAGGTCTCTGGCTCAAAGCAGGGTCAGCTTACATCAGGCTGCTCAAGATTTCAGCCAGTCTGGTTTTGAATAGTTCCAAGAATGCTGATTCCACACGTGTGAGCCCTTGTTCTGGTGGCTGACTGTTCTCATAGTGAATTTTTTCCTAATATCTGACTGGAATTCCCTGTTTTAGAACTTGTCTATTGTTTGTCATCCACTCACTGTGCACCTCTGAGAAGTCTGGCTCTGATTTCTCTAATTTTGTTGTTCCTTCTGAAAGCTTTACATATACATCCCTGAGGCACACAGGTTTTCTTACTTAAATTGAAAAGGACAGAAGTGAGGTGCAGAGAAGCTGCAGCTTGTCCAAGAAGCCTTACTTCTGCATCAGGGCTTGAGGTCCTTTTCTAGCTTGAGTTTTCCTACCAGGAAGCTTAGATTAATCTCCTGAGAACTCCTTACTGCCAAGTCTCCCAAATAATTCAGCAGAGTTTTTTCTCCATTACTTCTCATCAGATTGTACAGACCCACCAAGATCCTTGTTTCCATGGAATGCTTGTATTCCAGCACTAGCTCTGGAGTAATGGTATCCTGTAGTCTGTCCTTTCCCTTTTGCAGCTAAAATACCTGGAGTTCTGTAGGACAACAAGGTGAATGCTCTGTGAACTTGTGGCAAAGAAAGCCAACAGCATCCTGGGCTGCATTAGGAAGAGTGTAGGTAGCAGGTCAGAGGAGATGACCTCTCATCTCTAATCAACACTGAGATCATATGTGAAGTACTGTGAACCACCCTATTCTGTGATTCTAAAGCAGCTCTGATGAAACTGAGGTATTGGGAGTTTACAGTAGGTACTAGAGATACTGTTTATTGTTCTCAGCAGCAGTTTTAAAAGTGGCTCTGAAAGATGATGCATGCACACTTTGGTCAAAACAATCTAAAATAGTTGTTCACAAGATAGGAGTAATGTTGTATAGGATCCTTTTTGTTTTCAAAGACTAGTCTTTCCTCCAACACTATTTATTCAACATCTGCTTTATGATAAGTCATAGCTGTTGGAAACACTTCTTGATGTTGAGGAAGTTGTCAAGATGTAGTAGGGACCTCAGTCTGAATAAGAACACGGGAAAAGTTCAGTGATGCTTTTAAGTTGGTCAGACTTCTTGGATAAATTGCAAAGGGTGGAAATTCAGAGTCCCAGTGGTGGAACTGGTCATGTGTGCTATCCGTTCCTCCTAGGCTTACTTCTGTATACTTCACCTGACCTTTGCAGTGTGTTTCTTGAGAAGATGCCTGACCTTTTCACATCCAATTAGCAGATGTGTTCAACTGTTGCCTGAAACCCATTTTTACCCTTCTTCCCCCTCCAAAGTCCTTTCCCTGTTCAGCATCTTGGAAACATTGTGCTTGCTCACCATAGCTTGATGATGTACTGTAGCTTTCAGACAGGGCTCTTTTGGTCTCAGAATGCTGATACCCAATGCTTGTTTTCACAAAGGGCTCTGCCTCCCCATTATTTGGGGCATCCCTCACTCTAGGAAAGGGACATGTGCCAGAGGAGAACTAGATTGCTCTTTTGAGCAAAGGTCATAGGAATATTTGGCAGGCATGATGCTTGCATGTTCTTATTCAGGATTTCCTCTAGCAATGGCCCTAGGCTTTTGCAGATTTTGTTGCTTTGCAGAGCCCTTGGTATTTGCAAACATGCAAAATATAAGTAACATACATTTCAGCTGCTAGTGTTGGAGCCTGAAGGTGAGCAGAGAAGAAAACTTCCCTATCAGTCTCATTCCTGTTGCAGAGGCAGTTTGCTTGATGTGGCCATTTGAAATAAAGTAGTTCAATGTGGTTCAGCTCTGATGGATTCTGAGCTGTTTAACTCTGGAATAGTGTCCCCCTAACAGATTGCAGGTTTTACTTAGCTCAAGTAATACCTAAGCTTTGTTTTAGTCTTTCCACCTGTGTTTGAAAGCCAGTTAAAAATGGATTTTAGAAGTCAGTACTTCTGAGTATGCTTCTATTTCTGAGGGAAATGAAATGGATCTGCTTTCTGTTTTAGTCCTTATGCCTTTTCCAAGCATCTTACGTGGTAATTTAATTTGTGCTTTGAACTTCTAAAATAAGACTAGGGTTTTGATAAATCTACACTAAGATTAGAAAAGAAGCAGCCCAGGTTTATAAGTAAATAAGTAGACAGTGGAAAACAATAAACAATGTTTTTCCACATGGTTTTAAATGTTCCAAAACTTTCACAAGAGCAAAACCAGAGTAATTCTTTATTCTCTT
Source organism: Antrostomus carolinensis (assembly GCF_000700745.2). Taxonomy (NCBI): domain Eukaryota; kingdom Metazoa; phylum Chordata; class Aves; order Caprimulgiformes; family Caprimulgidae; genus Antrostomus; species Antrostomus carolinensis. Next base: position 46,451 of record NW_010324231.1, read on the forward strand.
TTGTTTCTTAGGTTGGTTTCTTAGGTTGCAGCCTTGTTGCTGCATTTAACAACCTGATTAATGTAACTTTATTGTATACTCGTGTCCTTTCTAGGATTGTAGGCTGTTGTCAAGTGGAATGGATCCCAAAGTTGGAATTTGGCCCTCAGCTCACACACTGCAATCCTGTGGGTAGTGGATTCATCTTCCTCAGACTTCACTGTCTCTGGCTATTGTCAGTGCAAAAGAATGCCTTAGGTTCAGCTGTGTTTCTGACAGCCACTGAAAAAAAGATATGCCAGAGTCTATCTTACTTTGTATTTTGTGTTAAATAACACTTCCTTATTTCCTGTGTCTGACTTTTCAGTCCTTTTCTTAACTCCAGAATCGCATGCAGCAGCTGTGCAGTGTTGCTGTCAGTTAAAATAGCTGTTGTGCTCCACTCTGGAAAGCTGTCCCTCTGAAGGGAGAATGCTTTCCAAGTTATGCTTGTCTCTTCTAAAGCCAATGCAAGTTCTCATGAGTTTAGTATTTAGTTAAGTCTTTAGTTTGTAAATGTTGCTGGGAAGAACCTTGGGATCCTTGTGAGCACAGGGCTTCAGCAAATGAAAGATTAGACTTTCTTGAGTACAATGTGAACTAATACTCAGTGTGTAAAGATTTAGCAAATTGTCTGTGTGATGCCAGCTTACTAAAATGAAGTTGGTGGGAGCCTATTCCAGCATTTACAGTTTGGTTTGCATTCCTTGGTAATCCCCACTTGCTCAATTTGTAGCTCTGATTCAGAAAGTGGGATTTACAGAGCTCCACCTCTACTTGTCTGAGACCTTAGTGTACATGTCCAGATGCCATAACTCCTGGTAACTGTGGAAAAAAATGAGAGGAAAAAGTATCTGCTCTCAGAGTCTGCTTGCAGCTGGTGTGCTGTTGAGCCAAACTCTAGGAAAGATGCAGGGAGGGAGTTGAATCATAGTGATAAAATAATTAAGAACCCAATCTTCCTTTTTTCCTCAGCTTCATACTGAAGCTAGTGCAAGGATTAAGAGAATAAGGTTTCTTTTAACTTTCTAACCTCTTGTGGGTTCAGTAAATATGAAATAATTGATCCTAACTACTATAGCATTGGTGAGAAATAGCAGTTGCAGACAACTGGGCATACTGAAAATGTGTACCATAACTTCCAGTTAAGCTGCTATTGTTCCTGGTCCTGTACTTGGACCAGAAGACTTCATGTTATATTCATCCCAGAAGTGTGGTAGAGTTTGATGTATCTCTTTCACAAGACTTATGGGGGTGATGGGGAGGAGCTGATGCTGCTGCTGTTCATTTTCTGCCCTGGGGTAGGCTGTAGCTGAGGATTTCAGATTGAGTGAATATGAGAATATGAAAAGTGACAGAGTGCTAATACATTAGGCATTCATTTTGTATCATATTAGCAGTGCTTGTAGTGGATAAGTGAGATGTCATACCATGTTATGTGCAATTATGAGTATGCAACTGAACATCTCATTGAGGTAATACTGATGTCCTGAACAGGGACTGAAGCCTGTACCTTAAAACCACATCAAACTTCATTGAAAACCTCTGAGAGAAAGATGCAGCAAGGCATGAAACTTACTTGTACCTTCTGGGTTTTGTTTCTTGGTACCTTTTTTGGTATGCTTAAAACAAGTTGAAGTTCTATGACAAAAAAACAGCAGAAAAGCACAATCAGTTCAGTGCTTTCTGGTTAATGTCTTACACTGATGCTAAGGAAAAAAAGGAGCGGGAATTCTTGGTACAAGGATGGTTTTACCAGGAATTTTTATCAACTGCTCCAAACATCTCCCTAATTTTCTGTTACCTCAGCTGATGCAACCTACTCCTTGGATTTTTGAAATCTGTGAAGATAGATCTGAAGGACAAATACTATTTTGAAAACAGTTTTGCTGTCTCTTCTGGTTTGTATTTGGAATTTTGCTTGATGTCTGCCTTGGGCAGATAACTTCATTTCTGTGTGCCTTCACTTTTATATCTGTGAACCGACAGTAACAATAGGCTCACTGGAAGACTGAGGCTTAAACATACTCCTCAGAGAGAAGATACTCTAGAAACCATTACTAAAACCATCTTTCTCTTCATACTTTCAAGTATCCTTTGAAACCAGGCTAAAGGAATGAAATTTCTGATGTTTAGGGTGGAATGTCTTGTTCTCTTGCTTTCCTCAACACAGATCTTTGTAAGGTATGCAAAGCAGCCCAGAGACGCTTGCAGAGAAGGGGAATTTGATTGCCATAGTAGGAGTGAAAGAATGTCTTGTTCTCTTGCTTTCCTCAATACAGATCATTAAGGTATGCAAAGCAGCCCAGAGATGCTTGCAGAGAAGGGGAATTTGATTGCCATAGGTGCTTCAGCCCCCAAGGAATCTGTGATAGGTACTGACAAGTTCTCTGTACAGATCTAATCCACACAGCTTGAAATCACCAGCTGTATTACTGAAAGGCTTAGCTGAGCTGTGTTACTGTAAACAGAAGACACCTGGACTGTTTCACTGATAAAATTGCCTGGACTAAAGGCTAAGGGACTTCACACATTCCTCTGTACAATCACTCTGTGAACCATTAAATAGGAAGATGCAGTTCTGTTGCCTTGTTTTCTGTTCTGTAGTCTCCAGGGATGTAAACCCAGAATCTCCTACTTGTACTTGACTTTAAAATGCAATGAGAAAAAGGACAGCTACAGCATATACACAGCTGCTGGCTGCTTGTGAAGATCCTCAACTAATGGGAAGCTTCAATGTTTTTCCAATATTCTAGTCTCTCCAGGCTTTGGGTTCAATTGTGTGTGGTGCTGAAGGCACACTTCTATTGGTGTTTTCAGGGACAGAATTTTATCTCTTGATTCTAGGAATGTATAGGTAAGATCCTTAGATTGCATGTGGGCACTGGGTACTGCAAGATCAGTCTTTCACTTGCTAGAGAAAGTGAATTTTCCCCAGGGAATATTGCATCCTTGCTGCTGGGGCCATTTGTGAGACCTAGACTTGCACTGGGTAAACCATCTCATTTGTGCTTAGGGGCAGTGTGAAGACTTAGTCCCTTTAGACATGCATCATGGGCACTGCCACTGTGCTGGTAAGAGCTGTCCCACAGACTTCTCTGGCTCATCCAAAACTGCCCAGTGAAGGATTGGTGGCCAACTCCTGACCAAGCTTCTGCAGCTGGTAATATTTCTGTTGGTAGGAGCCTGTTTATCACCAGCCTAATTCTAGTCCCCTCCTGCACTCTTGGTTGTTGTAAACATCTCAAAATCAAAGGCTTTGCTTTGTGAAACGTTGCTTTTTCTGTTCTCCTTGGGCCTTCCTAGCTCCTCAGCAGTTTCAATTCCAAATGCTTCACGTCACCACTTGGAAACTCAGCAATGTGCAAGACACTTCCCCTTTGCTTTCTGTTTTTACAGCCTCTTCAAACCACAGCTCCAAGCACATGTGGTTCCAATTACAGAGAACCTCTGCAATGCTATGTGGATATGGATGGGGATAGGCTGACCTCTTTATTTTAACACAGCTAGCCTGTTCCTGTGGGAGTTGACTGTTAGCACACGTTTTTCTTATTTGAGATGCCTTTTGCTTCACAATCAAATTCCTGAAATCAAAGGGAGGCAGAGGGGAGCAGGCTGCAGGCAGCATGCGCTGGGGGCCAGGTCTTAGTCACTTAGAGCGTTCCAGCTCTTGGGAGAAGGCAGCCTTTGGCCTTTATGTCTCTGCCAGCCAAGGAATACAGAAAGCAGATGTCCCAGAGCACAGCCTTGGCTGAGTTAATTATCCTTAGGAGACTTGGGCTGCCCCCAGCTTCTCCTCCCTTGTGCAAAGAATGCAAAATAGTGGTCTGTAAGAAGACACCATTTTCTATTTATTTTGGCCTAAAATACTGTCAGGGTAACTATAACTGTTAGGGCTAGTGTGGTCTGAGGGTGAGCAGGGGGTGTTGACCTTGTGGGTTCTTCTTACAGCTCTTGAACAGACCAACATAGCTATCCACTGCCTTGGTTTATTGACAGCAGAAACTAGGGAAAAGAGTCAAAGGGAAGAGAAAAGCCTTTAATGTGCATGTGTCTGTCATCATTACTGAATAGTAATAGTGGGGTGAAAATGTTTGGTTTCTCAATAGAGCTTAATTTTAAGGCCTACTAAGCTTTAAATACTTAAGTGTAGAACTAGTGTCTCTAGTGTCTTTAGCACTTAGAGGATTTGAGCTTTCAAGTCACTCAAGCATCTCTGAAAGTTTTACTCAAGATGTAATTCTTTGTCCATAAAAGTAGCTGTCAGCCTCCTATTTAAGCATGTAGAATTCTAAATTTGCTTATTGCAAAATGCTCAGATTTTGCTCATTACCACTGGACAGAGCTTTTTCTTTTCCAGAAAGAAGCTTAGCAAACCATTTCCTGCAAGACTGTAGCAAGATCAAATTCTAACAGATGTGAAATGTCTTAAATTCCTGGCATGAAGGAGTGGTTCAAAGTTGCAACATGGCAGGCTATCCTGGGCTGTTTGTTTCTCAAACATATTATTCTTGTATATATTTAATTTAGACAGATTCTCTGTTTTCAAATACTTTCTTGAGCGGGGTAAATGTTTAAATGTTTTTAGCATAACAAGAAGCAAGTCAAATGTGCAGGATTTTTCAGCTAGAGGAACACTACAAGCCTGAATAATTCTGTGGATACTTATTCTCTTTGGGCTAATTTAAACTGTTTAACTAGAAAGTTTTTGGTAACTTGCACCATTTTGACTAAAATAAAATACTTAAACAAGCAGTTCAGCCTGCAGATCTATTTGAGACCAGCTATAGCATGGGACTGTCACATGAACTGACATGGTTTTTTCCAACAGCCTACCTGGATTTTGGGAAGGATGTGTTACTCGGAGGACTACAGGACCAAAACTTCCTTCTCAGAAGGACCTAATTTTTCACATAGTGTAATCATACCGATGTGAAAATAATTATTTTAAGAGTATCCCAAGAAGAACTCAAAATCAGATGACAAAATTATTGGTTACACTTGAGAGAACTTATTGGTAGGAGACTGCTCTCCTTTCAGAAAGAATGTGATGAGCCTTGACAACAGTGGCCATTCACTGTTCCTGTCACACTTTCATCCAGGAAATCTTTTGATATTGATGAACAGAAGCAGATAGAGGACCTATCACAGGTGAAATGGAAATTGTCCAGACAGTGCTATAAACCGTGTGTGTAGACACTACTGGGATGCCTGCTTTTGCTGCTGGATTAAAGAAAGCTTTTCTCAGCAGCAGACTCGAGTCACTTGCTTCCTGAGTTACTTCCCTCTGGTGCTAGTACAAGATGTCTGGAGTTGCAGGAGAATTACAGGTTACATTTCTACTCTTCCATGGACCTCAGTATCTTGGAGTAGTCTGTTGCAAAAGTAATCCTTGATTAAAAAAGCCCAATAAATTATTAAAAGTGTAGCTGAAAAAAGTTCACAGAAGTTCCTGGAACAGCTGAAATTTTTCAAGACCCATTTTGGATATTTACTCTTTAAATGAACTTGGTGCAGGTATAGTTTGGGCCAAGTTTACAAAGCATCATTGTAGATTTCTTGTATTTTAATTATCTTAATCTTCTCTAGGATGTTCCTCTTAATTCCAGCAGTTAAGTGATATAGCACAGCTTATTACTTTTTAAAAAGTATAATCTATATTTAGCATTGCTCCCTAATTCAAACCTCCTTGTGAACCTAATGAAAGATTTAAATCTGGAAGCTCTTTAGCTTTTAGCACATGAATTTGCCTACAAATAAAAATGTCAGCAAAGCATTTATTTTCACTTTGATTGTATGTTTATATGCCTTGCGGATATGTTTATTTTATTTTGTTGATATATGTATTTGTATATATACATACACTTGTTGTTGTATCATGTATGGGCATGAAAATAAACTGAGCTTCATAGTGGCACGTACACAAAAGCATGTGTGATCTTGTTAAGGATTCAGAGATTAAAACACTATTTTGGGTGGACATAATTTGTTATAAGGCCAAATACAATCTCTGTTTGCTCAGCACTTGCTGCTTTGCACAGGAGTTGGTTCCTTCACTCTAAATCTGTTTTGATGGGCAGGCTTCTCTGAAATTCAAACCATCTTATAAGATGTGATACATTCAAAATCAGTATTTTAAAAGAGTTGAAATGCACTCTGGGAATTGCTTTGAGACTGACATCTTTGCATGAGAAAGGTGCAGGGCATTGCACACTTTTTCTTTAAAATCTGCTGTGTATCCAAGGCAGAATGGCCTGTTCTTGAGAGGGCTAAAAAATATCCCTTTGTGTGTCCTGGCCTGATCTGTGCCCTTCTGGTAAATCTGCTTTTGCTCTTTGGGGTACTGTCTGTTTAGGAGTCCTAGCCTTGGTATTGTTTAAAATACATTGCTTTATTTCTTGGATATTTAAAACATCAGTGACAGGCGAAAGACTGTCTCCCTTGTCTGCAGGGTGTTGGGTGAGTTATTGTCTTCTAAACAATAGAGTGAACATTTAAACACTACCATGGTCTCCTCCCCCCCAAATACAGAACATTACATTGCCTGTGGTGTGTCACCAAGCCTGGTACTGCACCCAACATGCTTTTTTTCAGGTCCATGGTCAATGCTTTCAAAATGCTCCAGTTGCAATAAGCTTTTGGGTTCCTGCTCCACAAGAAAAACAAACTGAAGTCACAGGATATGGAATGAATAAAGCTGAAAGAAGCAATTCCTCAAGTGCTCTTTGTAGCATAAAGAGCTGCACACAGGATGTGGCAGGGGAAGAGGGTTTTTTGGGTAAGAATTGTGGAGCCTGCATACATGTGGCATTACTGAGAGAGGCTCCTGGGTCTGACTTCTGGGAAAATCGTCTATTGTCTTGCTGTATTGTCTGCTGGAGCCAGCCCTGCAGGCGTTACTCTGAGTGTGCTCTGCCCTCCTGTGGCTGCCAAGATCCTTAAAGGGGGAAAGATGTGGAGCCGGAGTGTACCCATCCAGCCCAGCAATGTGTGTCCTGGCCAGTGTATGGAGGTATTTGCTGCTGCAAGGGCTTTTCCATAAGCAGACACTCTCCTTTAGTACTCATTTAAATTAAACTTAAACTGGGGAGGGTGGTATAAATTTTAAAAGCACCATCAGCAATATTTCATTTCTTTGATATGTTCTTGCTAGGTCTCATCTACACAAATACAAGAGCATTTTGGAGGGCATTTATTCTTCACTGACTAATAAAACACATAACCTAGCATGGGCTTAGATATGTTTTCTGGTTCCTTTTTTCCAAGGTATATATTGTAAATTCCAGCAGATATCTAAAGGTGAATTCCCTTTCATTGCTGCTTGCTACAGTGCAAGCACTGTTCAAAGGCATGAGGTTTGTTTGCATGGAGCTCTCTGGCTTTTGTGTGTTATTTTCCTTCACTGGCACCCTATGATGAATACTTGTATGAAGCTGTGATTCGAGCTTCCTTTTGACTGTGTAATGATATAGGTGACTGTGAAGAAAATAAAGTGAGGGCTTTGTGTAAAACACCTGCAAATCTTAGACTTCCTTGTGAGTTCATGGGTGTTATTAAAGAACTACTAAGGACTAAAGGGACAAGTTTTGTGTGGTTTATTGGTATATTTTTTTAAGACGACACACATGTCATGGAAAAAGTACAGTGTGACAATCTGGATCAGTTCAATGGTGAATCAGCTCCAAATTATCTCTGATTGCATGTTCCTTTGAAAAAACTGAGGGTGCTTTAGAAATTTGCAATCACTATCTCACTCCTTAATCTTACTCCCATTTAGAAGATGAGTTTATAGGTACAGGGCTTCTTCTCAAATGCAAAGCATGTTTGCTCAGGGCAACAAGAATAGACTGAGGAGTGAGCTGTCCTAAAAACAGCCTGTCCAAGCCAGAGACGAATGAAAATGATGCTTGTTACACTCCCTCAAAAGGTGATTTACAATCACAATCAATGCTTTTCATGTAAAACTATGTTTTAAAACACAGAATACCCTGTAAGGCATGCACAAAACCTGAGTGCTCCGCTGGCAGAGGACTTTAAAAATGTTGCAAATACTATGTGAATGTGCGCTATTGTGGTGCTTAATTTAAATGTATCGATCAGTGATCTAGCGAGTGTTAACGAAGGCAGCCTGCAGCAATGTGGGCTGTAGGAGAAAGCAGGCATTCATCTTCGGCAGAATGCATAATTGTATTTGGCAGATAGGGCTTTGAGACTAGAGAATCCAGTGATAAACTGGATTAATTTTCCTTTTAAAGAAAGCAGCTAATGTGGCTGAAAAGGAGCTTTCATTCTCATTGATTCATGAAGAGATCTATGTAGGGGAGGAGAGCTTGATCCTTTGTAAGACTCCTCTTGTCTTAAAATTCTAGGTGTTGTATATGTGCATGTACACCATGGATGATACCTTTTATAGAAGTGGTTGGTAAGTAGTGAATAAATATCAGGAGCTGAGGGATGGTGATGCTAACAACTCAGAGGCAGATCCGAGAATGGGAGCAGGAACAGAATGAATTTTCTAAAACCAGAGTTGGTCCTGAAGGAACAGAAAAAGCTGAGGAAGTCTGTTGGATGTAATTTTTCCTGATTTTCTTTTTACACTTAAAAGTAAAGGAAAGATTAAAGATCCACTATTTAAATAGAAGTTTAAGAACAAATTTAGCCCGTGTAACTAGAGCTCCTTATGCTCTGGCTAGTAATCTTGCTCTGTAATCACAGGATTGTGTGTTCAGTCACACGTGGGGCTTCCTAGTGCTACCAACTCCCACAGTTTTAATCAGCTTCACAATAATTGAAGAAGCATATAATTGAAGATGAAGTATCTTGCTAAGAAGCAAGATATTTCATCTGGCTTCATTTAACAGAGAAAAAAAAATGGCTCTTAGGCTTTCTTCTTGCATAGCAAAATTTAAGAACAACCTAACTGCACTCTGAAGATTCATACATAAAAGGTAGATGGCATTTGTGGCCCAGAAATAAATCCTCATGGAAACTTGGTTGGAAATTATTTTATTTGGTGTCATAGCTAGGTATCCCTGCCCTAAATGCCCATAATTTTCCATGCTTCTGATCTTTTGGGTCAGTTTTGATTGAGTTGGAACTTCCCATGGTGATTTCACATGTTAACAAAAGTTGGAGATGGGCAAAGCCAAGAATCGAGCCCTGATTTTGGTCAGTTTTAGGGGGTTAACAGCATTTTGGGTGTTACCCGATAATATTTGAAAGGCTCTGCTTCCCTCTAGTGGTTCAGATGCCAATTGTGATTTATTTATTTACTTATTGACATCCTGACAAACCGTTTTTGACAATTTAGGTTTGTTTTTTTGGTTTTTGGGGGGTTTTTTTTGACGTTGCTATTCAAAGATACTTCACTAGCCTACTTGTATTGTGCCTTTCTGAAGGTTAACCCTCTTGTTTCCAGGATACTCTCTTATTTCCAGTGCTGAAATGCACACAATGAACATCCAAACGCTTATCCAGTGTTTGGGAAGAAACTCTAAGCTTTGCCAGGCTGGTATAGGAATAAAGCAATGGACTCTGAAAGTCTTCTGGGTGGAAATAGTGCTTATGAATTAAGGTAATAAAAGGTGACAGCAAAGATGAGGAGGTAATATGAAAATTTGAGTGCTTAGAGGATGTGTGTGACTTTAGTATTGACAAGTTTGGAGTGTGAAGCCATCTGTTCTTCACACTTAATTGTGAGTGTGAAACTAACTGCCTGTGTCTGTATAGATGTCCCCTTTAATCAGCTGCAATCTGTCCAGGAAGCCAAGCTGTTGGGTTTTCTTTGATGTTATGAAGCAAATTAGGAAGAATCCAGGGAAACCTAAACTAGCAACACTTGTCAGTGCAGAGATGCATCCTTAATCCTGGCCTCTGACCACCAGCATCTGTCTTTCAGCTTTCTGTTCTGTTTGGCTGTCTGAGGCTCAGACTGAATTTAAGAGAGTGGCTGAAGAAAACGTGACTTTGCCCTGTCACCATCGCCTGGGTCTCCTGGAGCAAGGGAGCCTGGACATCGAGTGGCTGCTGCACGTTTCTGAAACAGTACAAAAAGCGGTAAGTTTGGGTGTGATTAGCATCTGTTGAGAAAATAGTTTCATTTCTATGGCAGCAGCCATTGATTTAAAGAGACTTCTGTGATCTTCCTTGCACGTTATTCTGATGAAATAAGCAGTGTTTAGAAAACACAGCTGATTTATTTAGAGACATTTTTAACATGTAAAAGTTATTTGACATTCACATGTGGTATATTGGAACAGGTTGTGTTACAATCGAGTTTTCTTTAAACTAACACTGTTATGTAATCAGTCATCATTGGATAAACTTCAGAATTGCCCTTCACATATTTAAAAATGACCTTGGGTTTTGTAGGTCCAGTTTTTGAAACCTTGGTTTCAGGAAAAAAAGTATCAGATCTGAAATAATTTAAATTAGCTACCCAAAATCAGCCAAGATTAAGGAGTGCTTTTATATATTGTGGCATAAACTGATGTCTATTTTGACACTAGTATAAATGTTCCAATGTAAATTCTAGCATAAATACAGTCTGTGTATCAGTCTCAGACTTGAAATCCAGGTTCAATTTTCTACACTGCCACAGGTTTCCTATGTGACCCTTGGTAAGTCACTTAACCATGCAGAACCTTAGTCTGGCAGTTCCTGAAAATGCTTTTTGTTGTTGTTCTATGTGAAAGTAACATTACAACTGGCTGATCAGTGACTGTCTTCACTCCTCAGGTGATCACGTACTCTGGAGGCCGTGTTTATGATGACCTGAATGAGGAACAGAAAGGGCGGGTTTCCTTCACCTCCAACTTCCTTGCTGGAGATGCATCCTTACAAATCATATCCCTGCAGTCTAGTGATGCAGGGAAGTACATATGTAAGGTTAAAAATGCTGGGCAGTACGAATGGGCTCGCATCACCCTGAAGGTTATAGGTAAGGTCGTTTTATTTTTCTTCCAAGGAAAAAAAAAAAATTGCTAGACTCATTTCCTGGAGACAGATTTGTTTCAGTAGAGTATAAATATGCAAAGACATCTCACAATCAGGTTGCACTGTCCAACTCCACATCCACCTTTACATTTTTTGGCAAAGGGCAGGACACAGGAAGAGGCTAAAGAACTATTTTGAAGTAAATATAATCACCTGCAAAATCATATGAACTGTTCCTTCTAAATTATCTCTATGATCTCATCACATAAACTAAACTGATATTCTAGCTTAGCTGGCAATCACCCTGTCCAGATCTCCTGCTGAGCATTCTGGGTTCACATCCCAGGACCCCACACTGATCCAAGTCAGTGAAGGTGACACATAAGTTGCTGGGGCTAGTGTTTCTCTTCCCTGATTTCAGTTTGTTGGTTGTTTTTTTCATGCACACCATCATCCTGTCTAAGAATGTGGCCTGACAGATGCTGTGGGGAGAAGAAAGAAATGGAGAAGTAGGGGGAGGGAAAGGATGTTCTCTAAATAGTACCTAGAAGAGGAATGCAGTGATACAGCTCCACTGATGCGAGTATCCATGAGGCAAACTGCTCCAGAGCATTATAATGTGTCATTTCTATGTCTGACCTAGCCAGCTCCATTTCTTAGACTATGAAGTTGCACACAGTTGCAGCTAGAGTCCCTCAGCAGTCACTGGTGTAATTCCTTAATGCATTCCAGAGAAGGCAGCTCTTGGAAGCTGCTTAAATTATGTACTTTTGCCAAAGAAAAGGTTTTCCACTGAGAAAATAGTCTGCTGCATTTGCAATGACCTGCCTTCTGTTTCTCCTAGAAAAACCTTCCAAGCCCAAATGCTGGTTAGAAGGGGAGCTGTTGGAAGGGAAGGAACTGTCCTTGCAGTGCCGTTCCACCTCTGGCACTGCACCTATCTCCTACCGATGGCAGCGCATAAATGAGGAAGATGAGAGAGCTGAACATCTCCCACCTACATCAAGAGTCAGTAAGTCAGGTCATTTCCCCTTAGAGCCCTGGGTACACTTAAAGCCAGATAACCACCCACATGTAATGTACAGCCAGGTGCTTGCTTTTTAAATGGGGAGCACTTGATGGCAGCAATAGCAACGGTTTATCAGTACCTCTCACAACTGGACTGGACATTGTCGTGTGCTCCACCCTGAACAAGGAAGTGCATGAGGAGTTTGTTTAGTGTTTTGCTGAAAGTTTACAAATTATCTTTTGTGAGGCATTATTGATTATTCTTGAACTGATTCGATCCAGAAGTTCAATTTGTGCTTCTATGTCCTATCCACTGTAAAGGTTTCTTGGTCTTTTTTCATTAACCCTGTTGTTGTTTTTCCCGTTTCAGATATTTCTAATCCCGGGCAAGTCCTACTGAAGAATCTTACACAAATGAGCACGGGGTTATACCAATGTATTGCCACCAACGAGGCTGGACAAGAAAGCTGTGTTGTTCAGGTGACAGTGCAGCGTAAGTATTGGCACATAACTAGTATTCACATCACCATATGAGCAGTGCTGCTTCATAGCTGTCCCATCTCGACTAGTAAATTCTTTGCCACACCTTTGCCCTTTCATACTTGAATCACATGAATTAGTTCTTATTTAGTTCTTATTACCTCCAGTTCTCTCCAAGGGCTGGAGCACCTCTCCTATGAGGACAGGCTGAGAGAGTTGGGGCTGTTCAGCCTGGAGAAGAGAAGGCTCCGGGGAGATCTTATAGCGGCCTCCCAGTACCTGAAGGGCCTACAAGAAAGCTGGGGAAGGACTTTTCATAAGGACAACTAATGACAAAACAAGGGGAAATGGGTTTAAGCTGAAAGAGGGGAGGTTTAGATGAGATATTAGGAGGAAGTTCTTCACTGTGAGGGTGGTCAGACACTGGAACAGGTTGCCCAAGGAAGTTGTGGATGCCCCCTCCCTGGAAGTGTTGAAGGCCAGGCTGGATGAGGCTTTGAGCAACCTGGTCTAGTGGAAGGTGTCCCTGCTGATGGCAGGGGGGTTGGAACTGGATGATCTTTAAGGTCCCTTCCAATCCAAACCATTCTATGATTCTATGATTTATTGCACTTACGGTTTACACAGCAGTCTTCTGTATAACCTAAAGTGGTAAATGCATCATTTGGGCTCAGATGTTTTGGCATGTTAGAAATTTTGATTTTTGAGAATAACTAATGAAATATGAGGGGAAAAAAAAACACAGTGAGTTAGAGGTTACAGAGTCTCTAGCTTTTGAGGTACTTCTGACTGGAGTGATTGCATGATATCACTCTCAAGTATAAAATCACCGTGTCGACAGTCCATTATTCCAATTCCAAATTGCATATCTATTGTACCTGAGACAGTAGACTATCTAAAGGCAGCTGGAAAGGCTGACTTAGACATGAAGTAATGTTCAGAGTAAAAAAGCAACTTTTGACACAATTTGGTTTTAATCCAGATTTAATAAATTCTATCCTGAACACCAGAGATTAAAATCAATGCCCTACCTGATTAACCCCATCAAGGGTGTGTGCATGTCTAGGTACCTGTGTCCTTTGCATATGCATACAAGGAAGTAGGTGGAGTTTAGCACCAGCATTGAGGACAAATCCAAACAATACAGTTTAGCAGGTTTTTATCTGCAGCTCTCAGGGGAGATCAGCAGGAGCTGGAACTGCTCTGATAAAAGACTGCTAATAGAGAAGTTTCTTCTTGGAGATTCTGTAGTTGTGTATTTTTTCTGCCCAGCCAGGCCTGAAGTAACTGGAATATAGTCATGTAGCAAGGAAAACTTGTTTGCCTCAGGCATCTGAAGTAAAAGGGTCCAGGCAGCTTTTATGCCAATTGAACTGAATTGGTTTAAAACCTCACTTTGGTTTGCTAAACCCTCCTTAGGGAAGAGCCTTAAGGAAACAACTTTCAGCCAAACCCAACCTAACCACTGTTATGAAAAGAAGTTGTCATAAAGTATCAACTAAGGGCTGGAATACATACACTAGGAAGCATTTTCTCATTAACTTTGTTATTTTGGATGAAAAATGCTGTGCACCTGCACAGTGTGGTCTCCTTTCTTCCTTCCTCTCTACCCCACCTCCAGTCGCTTTTTTCCACAACTGAATAATTCATTCTGCAAGTGGATTGTAAGCATCTTGGGGTGAGTTGAAGGGGAAGAAAATTCCTCAGGGGGAAACATCCATACTTCGAACACTCTTCTGCCTCTAGGAAACTGCTTGGTGCTTTGTTTCGCATGCGGGTTGTCCTGTCTGTCTCTGTACTTTCTGTGGTTCTGTGTGCTTATGAGAGGATTTTTCCTCCCCATTTCAGTCCTGACCCATAGCTGAAGGCGTAACGCTTCTGATCTCACCCTTCCAGAGGTGTATACTTTTCTCACTGTTAGCTCAGGTTTAGAACCAATGCCTGAAGAGAAATTGTTTCAACTTCTGTGTGGAGACATGCCTAAATAAGCAGACTAATACGTTCTGTTCTGATTTATACTTGGTGCTACATGTTGTAGTGTGGACTAGAATGTGACCACATGAGCCTAGTGAGAGTTTCCTGACTAACAGATTTGTTTTCTGGACAACAGATGCACAAAATATTGGCATGATCGCTGGAGCAGTTTGTGGCGTGGTGGTGGGACTATCCCTCCTCTTCCTGGTGGTGAGACTGACAATAAGGAGGAAAGAAAAGAAGAGATATGAGGAAGAGGAGGCACCAAATGAAATCAGGTGACGCCTTTTATTTAATCCTCCACCTCCCACCCTCCCTTCTTTCAGTTTCACACATCTTTTCACTTCAGTTTTAAGTAACCTAGATATAAATGTCTTAAAAGGTTGTTCTAAAAAGCTTTTAAAGTCTCCCTGAAATAAGTTAGAAATTTCTTGAGTGTGAGTATAATCTTTTGTGAAGACTTTCCAGAGAATTAGATGAAAATTTCTTCCCCCCCACCACCACCCACCCAGGACAAATTAGCATAAAACTCAACAAGATATTCTCTCTCACACTTGCAATTTCAGCATTTTAAAGCATTTGCATAATCGTCTCCAGTACTAAATTAAACCCACTTGTCCATTGTAGTTCTGAGTGGTTTGGTTTGTTGTTTGGTTTGGTTTGGTTTTTTTTCAACTGCAATTTCTGTTGGGAATGCTACGAGGCAGGCAGGTTCTCACAGTCTTCCTGAGTCTTTTGAACAACTGTGCTTCTGGATTTATCCCAGTGTGAAAAATCCCCTGAGCTGCTGTGTGCAGGGTTGAGAAGCCTCACCCTGAGTGGGTGTACTGAGAACGCTGACGCGTGTTCTTTGAACTCATCTGTTACATACGTGTGAGGTCTGCTACTCAGCTCCCCTAAGCAGTGATTGGTCTCTAGCCAATCGAGCCTAAACTTCTCAGGAAAGAAAGTGCTGGAAAAAGATCTTTCCAGGAATTACTTCTAGGTGCTCCTGCCCTTGAAGAAACCCCTTGCCTTGTTTCACCATTACTTTTATCTGTAAAAGACTGCCTGCTCTCATAGGACATCTATGTACCACTAGGCATCTTTATAAACCATTTAGCAGCTGATTATTCTGCCTGATGGTCAGGTTGCCAGCAAGAACGTAGTCTCTGCTGATTTATTCCCTCCCCTTCTTCCTGTTCTCTTTGCTTTCAAATCTCGTGTGCCTTTTTAGTTTGAACTTCAGCCTCTTGTATTGTCTTTTCATGCCTGACTTACCTCTTCTCTCTCT
This sequence comes from Antrostomus carolinensis, assembly GCF_000700745.2. NCBI lineage: Eukaryota > Metazoa > Chordata > Aves > Caprimulgiformes > Caprimulgidae > Antrostomus > Antrostomus carolinensis. The sequence goes on from NW_010324231.1 coordinate 62,139, forward strand.
CTGGGCTCAGTTCTTGCACTTCTTTCATTGCCCACATTTTTTTTGACTAGAGGAACTGGTCTCAGATAGTCCTGTCTAGGTGATTTGTCATTATGAGTAAGGATTACAGAGCAGACAGTTCTATCTGAACTGTTTGCACTGACACTTGGCATTCATTCCACAGACCTCAAAGCTGCACACAAAGAGCCAGTCGTTTGCAGCGTGTATTCTAAATCCATTTGACCAAAAGCTCCACAGAGCAGCAGGGACTTTAGTCCACAAAGTTACATAGCACAGAATTCAGAAAACCCTGTACCTTGCTCAAACTGCTCATTGCAGCAGCAGTTCAGGCTGGTAAAATGTATAAGTGTTTCTGTTCTTTGAGGTATTTGAGCCCTGTCATCTGTTTGATTGCAGAGAAGATGCAGAGGCACCCAAAGCCCATCTCGTCAAGCCCAGTTCCTCTTCCTCTGGTTCCAGGAGCTCACGCTCAGGTTCCTCCTCAACCAGGTCGACAGCCAACAGTGCCTCTCGCAGCCAACGGACTTTGTCAACGGAAGCTACTCCCCATCTTACTCCTCCCCAGTACAGCCAGAGGGAGACAGAAGGAAAAGAAATTGAGCCAAAGAAAGTCGACTACAATAACCTGATGAAAATGGGAGCGACGCTGGTCATGGTGCCTGCCCAAAGCCGAGCGTTCCAGACCGTGTGACTGCTCACCAGCTGTCTGGAGACTCCTGCTGTCCAGAAACACTTCACGTACCACCAGCCACATAGGAATTGTTAGATTAGTTATCTTCCTGGTCAGCTTAATTTTTATCACTTGTGATTATTCACACCACAAGAAGCCCTCCCACTCAACTCTTTCTTACATCTTCCAGCACCGAGGTTCTGATACATAATGTTTTATTTTTAAGAAAGACACCTTTGAGGGAAAAGGGAGACTTCTTTTTAAATTAGCTTTTTTTTTTGGAAATGGAACACTGAGCATTTTAAAACTACAACAGCTAAGCGCTGTACAAATGAAATGAAGCCAAACCTCAGGATTTTTTTAAAAGGGATCAACAGAGACGTAAAGATGCATAATACTCCAGAGATGTTTAGTGAGGAGGGAAAAGTCTCTTGTACTGGTTTTGGAGAACTTTCTCAAAGATGCATTGTCTTATCTGAAGATTTTGAGGCAGACTTCTCTGCTGAGGGTAGTCTGGTGTTCAGCCTCAAAGGGAACTGACAGACACTTCACGTTTTCTGCATTCAGTCTGCTAGTGAAAAACTTTTGGAGGCTGTATCTAAAGTGGAAATGAAAGGATCACTCAAAACGGTCAAGAGATGCAGTATTAAGGCATGTGTCTGAACTAACCTCTGTACTAAAGAGAAAGGACCCTTTATGTCAAGGAAACAGAGGTGCTTTTAATTGCCAGAATAAACTCTATGATGCACACAGAGAGATATGGCCAGGAGCCAGACTATGCTTTTATGATCAGCACTGCAAAGCCACAGGAACTCCACTGGAGTGGTATCTGTGGCAAATGAAGCCTTAGTGTGATAAGAATTGGGCACTGAATCCAGAATGAAGGCAGTACCTCAAAAAGTGAGGGCCATTAATCTACCAAAAAGCCTGGACAAAGCATTTGGAAGATATCTTTGCTATTGCCAGGTTGTAAATTCACCAGTTTTGGGGTGAGCCATGCTGTAGAAGCCTTATGGAGAGCTCTTCCCAAGACTGAAGGAAGAGCACTCTGGAGCTGACCTTCAAGGCATCCAGGTAAGACTGAAGGATAGAGAGACAGAGCATGTAGTGAGAAAAATACACCAGGGACAGGGAAACAAGCACAATACTGCTTCCATTAGAAAATATTTGTGTGTAATGTCCCATTTATACACCAAACGTTGGGCTATGTGCTATTGTTGAGGCTTAAACCTTAGCAAGACTCTTAAAAAAAATTGCAAGAATCATAAAAATACTTTTTTTGTGATTAAATTAACCAGAATAAACATTTCTAAGGAATATAAAGTCTTACACTTCAAGTTGAAGGCCAATAGGAAATGATGGGAGATAGGGACAGGCTTCCTTTGGAGGCAGATGCTCACATAATTGTCATTTATATTTTTCTCTGACCACTGCTACACACAAGACACTGAGCTTGTAGGTCCTAGATTCCTGTATTCCTGGACTGATGATTTTCTATTAAAAAAAATGAGAGTATTTTTTTAATTTGAAGGAGGGAAGGTTTTCTCCAATTTGTGGAATGAATCTACAGGAGATGGATGAGGACAGAACAACAACAAATCTATAATCCTTTCACTCCAGGGACTGTAATTAATCTCCTTTTCTGATTGATACCCAGACTTCTAGCTTCTTTGCTTGAGGTCTTAGACAATCTGATCAAAGCCAGGCCCTGCTTGGGCTATTTCCTTATGGGAAATAGTTTTCAAATTTGCCCTGTACTATTTGTAAAGGAAGAGAACTTCTCTTCTTAGGAGCAGTCACCCATTTGCATCACATGTACCAACATTTCACTTGTTCTCCTTACCCCAGAGTCAACTTAGCCACCCTTGGCAGGACAAAGTACTGATCTGATGTGCAGGGAAGGCAGATTTAAACAAAGGAGACATCTGCTATTAGGTGTTTGATAAGCTTCTACTTCTGTGACAGCTCCTGGTGTTGGATACTGTGTGATTTTAACTAGTTTCCCTGGACACTTTAGAGTCACATTCCTGGATCCACATGTATTTTGGTGGGTTTGATAGTCACTGACACTACTTGGAAGCAGCAGCTCTAAGTGTCTGTGATGCCTCTGCCGTTGCTCTTTTCCTGGACCCTGAAGGCTTAGGTGCTCCAAAGTGCTTTACAAGGTACTCCAGAGCTGGGAAAGTCCCACAGAGCATAAGCAGGACTGCCAAAGTAGTTTGTGGCTTCATCTGTGGTTGCTTATTGTGCTTAATGTTATCTGTGTTGCATCTGAGGATACTTACTCTGTGCATATAAAACCAGGAGTGCTTTGCTTAGTAAAGAATACATGCCTGAGCAACCAGAAGCTTATTACCACAAAATAAGGGTAATAATTCAAAGAGTTGAGCTGGCTACAACCCGAGAACCAAATGCTGTAGGTTCACTTTGAGTCACAGGTCAGAGTTGCAATTAGCAAAGAGGAGGATGCTCTGTCTACAGCCTAGAGGCCACTTGCTGCCGGCTAGGAGAATTTGCCCAGCCTGCTCTTGGCAGTCTCTTTCCTGGAGGCCCTTGGGAACAGGCTGCAGGATAGATCAACCATGGCAATCCTCTCCTGGTCTCCAGCTCTCCTGAAGCAGTTAAGTCACTCCTTGTCATATGAGCTATCTGTCTGATTGCATGGGATGAAAGGTTTATGGACCTTGGGGAAAAGAAGTTAGTCAGAAGCAATTGCAGAAGCCTGGTGTGTGTGATCATTCCTGGCTGTTCCTAGCCCTGTCAGGAAGCTGGTGGTACATGTGCCTGCTGTCCAAGCACACACAGACTGCCCTGTACACAAACTGTGTCAGAAAAAGCACTGTAGCCCTCTCCTGCTGTGGAACAAAGATGTGTGGTCCTGGTTAAGAAGTGTGGGCGCCACAGTGATTTAAAATCTGAAGTGCTGCGGTGCTTTTCAGGCCACGCATCAGTGATCTCACAGGTGAACACTAAGTCAGTTGCTAGCACGAAGCCCAAAGGGAAAACTTCATCACTCAAAGGAAATACGAGAAGGAGATAATTTAAAAGGTATTTTATTTTTAAAGGGACATTTTCTAAGCTCTGGGTGATACTATCAGAAGTTGCACAAGGGAAGCCAATGAACCATATGCCAAACTCTGTTCTGTAAAATAGTGTACTTATACTGTCATATACCAGTTATTATTAGCGTGATTAAATGCATACAGTGTTATGTAGCTTGCTTTTCTTTCTTTCAGCAGCTAAATTAGGCTTACATCTCTTCTACCTGTTATAATTGGTGTACTTGTACTGTGTCTGAACAACTCAGAGGAAAGCAAATATTTATTATTGATTCCTTTGAATCAATTATTTCGTGGTTTTGGTTTGTTTTTGGTTTGTTTTTTTTTTTGGTTGGTTGTTTTATAAATAAATGGGCTGCAGCTGAAGTGCTACAGCTCAACTAAACTTGTACTAATGCTCCATTCTGTGGTATGATGCGTTATATGCTGAATCCAAGCAAAAAAAAGTACAGAGTCAAAAATACCATTTTTAAGGTAACAAGGACTATGTGCATATTTGTGTAGAAAGTGTGGGGAAGCTGATCTTTTTCCTGGATATTTTTTTTAGTCTAAATTATGTCACATGGTATGAGATATGTGAAACCTTGGGTGTGTTGAAGTAAATGGTGTTTTGACTTCCACACAGCTATTTCACCTGAGATATTTTGGCTGAGGATGTAAATGCTTCAAGCTAATATGGTAAATAGTGCCAGCGCAGACACAGCACAGATACAAACCTCTGGTGACATTGCCCTCCCACATCTGTGACCTTACTTCTGAACCACCCGGTGCGTTTCAGTTCATCGCCTGAACTGGGCGTGAGATGTAACTAAGAGCTGTGTTCAGACAGTTTAGATCTTCTCTGCAGATGAATGTTTTGAACCAGCTAACAGGAATCTCCGGTCAGGGAGATGGAGGTGGAATTTAGGGTAACTAAATGTGACTGTGGTTGATTTATCTTGCAGTGCTTCAGCCTTCTTTTTCCCCGGAGGCGTTTTGCACAGAGGTCTCCCAACATCAGCAATCTTCTTTACTGAAATCTGGGAGTAAAAATTGCAACATAATTACACAGTATTCAAAACAAAACACAGTGACAACACAGTGGTCTCATAGGTGTGTCCTGTCTATCTCTGATTCATGAGGAAACGTTATTACTGGCTCCCTCCTGAGTTGATGACATCCAAAATCCTGATTAGGTGATACACATTTTGAGAGGAGTTGTGCAATTGCATCCTTTTATACAGTATCAGGAATCTTGGGTTATTTTTAACTTGGATCAGTTTGTACTGATGCACTGAAGGGGGAGAACACGGTGGGAAAGGGAAGGGACTGTCTTGGAAATGCATGATTTTCAAACTTCAGCCGGGGTGTGCAGATGCAAGTGTTGCTTGTATAACAAAGGCTGCTGTTGTGAATAGGAAGCACGTCTCTGATAATCTCCACTCTCTTCTCAGTTCTGTTTTAAATGCTTAAAGGAGAAGCAGTGCTTGATCTTTAATGTACTAAATTGGCTTAAAAAAATAATGGAATTAAGAATTTGAAAAAAAAAACTCCACACAGAATACTTGTCAGTGTCCAGCCTGCTGAGCTTTAATTTTTCTGATATACAGTAAATGCGCTACATTTGTTCAGTACGTTAACAGCCTCTAATTTCTAATGTAATGAGTCATTTGCCAAAGTGCCCTCCTCCCTGCACTGACTCACTGATGGTTTAGGCTGCCTTTACTTGCTATCAGTCTGCAGTGCGAAGTACGGTTGCACATCTAAATGTCACTATTTAATTTCAAGGTGCTATTCTTAGGTCCCACTGAAATTCTGCCTATGATTTAAGGGCGGGGAGGAGGCGGAGGAAGCAAAGGCAATCCCTTGCTAGCAGCATGGCTCCCATGAGACTTGGTGCACGATGCATTCAGAGCAAGTTAGCAGAGTGCCTGAGAAGCATCTCCCGTGCAGCCTGGGAGCTGAGAGCTCGGGCAGCCTGTACCCTGAGCAGGGTGGAGTGCGCTTTGCATGCCATACCTGATGAGATACAGGGTGATGGTTCATATTGACCACCCTTATCTTTAAAGACACAGGAGAGGCACAGCTAGCACTCTACAATATGGAGCTCCTTTCCTTTTCCTGATGCCCCTCCTGTCTGTAACCTTGTACACCCAAGTTCCAACTCCAAACTATGCCTTCTGTCATCACCCAAAGGTCCCAATTCGGGCACGTGGCAGAGCAATAGCAGGAGCCACAAAGTGTTGCTTGACACAAGTGGCTTCCCCTGGGTCAGCACACACACATCTGCCCCAGGAGCCTGGTGGCATGTGGCAGTGAGAATCTGCACATTAGTGGGTGACTGTGACATGTTCCCTAGAACAGGTGACTCAAAATTGCCGTGAAATAATGTTAACATCTATCTGTCTTGGGGTGCAAGCGTGCACACAGCAAAGTACCACAGAGAGCAAAGTCATTGATTGGGGTAAGGCTGAAAAGAGATTTGTTAGTGCACCCTTCCCAATATCGGACTTTGAAGCAGCTACCAGGAGTGGTTTCGTCTGACCTGTGGGCAGCGTTAAGAGAGCACCAGAAATGCTTTTTCATGCAGTTCTTGCCCCCAGCTCTAGAAGCTCCTCTGCCCCTTTTCCCACTGCATGGGGTCACAGAGGATATGGGGTTCGTGTGTCCCTCCTCCTCACGGCTCCCTCTGACTTTTCCACTCAGTGTTTTATGCCATGTAAACATTGGATGCAATTCCCAGCGCTCCTGCAAGAGCCTGACCTTAGGTGATTCGTGACCTCTGCTCAGCTTTCAGCCCAAGGTGCTGAGACCAGCTGAACATTCGTGGTCATCCATGCTCACTTGATTCCCAAGGAAGCTGAGCAGCTACGGTTTTGCATTGCTCAGAGCCTCTGTTTCCTTTCCACTGAAGTAAATCACGCTGAGAGAGTGCAGTGACATACCAGGGGGTGTCACCTTGTCCCTTAGCACTGGTTATGGATGAGAAAAACCAGAGATGCTGTTGTAATAAACACCCAAGCCTTGTAATCA
>NW_010324232.1:0-1954 GCF_000700745.2 Antrostomus carolinensis
TTTATTATATATGCCTCTTATTTCTGATTTTTTTTTCTTGCAGTCCCTCACAGATTATTCTTACCTCGAAATTTGTAGCCGTACAGCTTAAGCCACAGTTTCTTCTCTCAAATATTTACACTAACAAGGCCCAACACTAACAACAAAAAAAATCAGGAGTGATTTTGGGATATGGTTTTCCTTTTTAAGAACTTTTGTTTTAAAGTTCTGAAGTCTCTTGGATTATTAATACTTTCAGGAATTTCTGGAGACATCGTGTTTATAAGGTGCTGTAAAACCTGCCGTGCAGGTGCAGAGCAGCTTACGTTACCTGGACGAGGGCAGTAACGAGTGTTTCATGGTAGTGACAAAAATTGTGAAACTTGCTGCTTTGGTGTTTTTGGTCACGTTTAGATTGATATTTTTTATATGTATTTTCCTTTTTCTTCACCCTGATGCAAACAGTTGCCTGTCTTGCAGGTTGTTTCAAGCCATGCGTGTGGACGGGGAGTACTGGGAAGCTGAAGATGAAGACTAGCAGCTTTCTCTAGCGACAGAAACTGAACAAATCAGAGACAGATGCTTTCCATCTTTGTGTCAAGTCTGTTTGCTTTTCACTTCAGTTACGTGACAGAACAATGAGAACTACCTTGCACTGCAGGATCCTCACACTTCAGAGGCTGTTGCCAAAACCAGAGGAGACCGTTTTACCCATCCTGCAGTCGGGATCGCCCTGGGAGGCCCCAATAATCATATCGATAGTTAGAGACAAATACAACCAGTCAGAAATTGGGTAATTACTGGAAAAATATAAACCAAGAGGTGCCCTTTTCAAAGCAAACAAACAAACCTGAAGCCCCACGTCAGAGAACCATCTGGGGGTTCCTTGAGGGGGACTGTCATGTGGAGGATCTTGGCTCGTATCCGTTGTGGGTTCTCGTGCAGGTTTATCAGAGCTTGGGGCTCTTTCTGCAGCTGTTCAGCGATGCTGCTGGGACAGGAGGAGTTTCTGATACAATACAGAACACAGCTGCTGTATTCAGCACCTGAGCTTGTTGCTTCTGTAGCATTTCCTGACCCCTTTCTCTGGAAAGCAGCTCGTTGCCCTGTCACTGGTACTTTCTAACGATGTGAGGTTGATTTTCCATCCCTCACCCCCTCCTGGCTCGCTGTAACGCTGAGGTCTTTGCATTTCTCAATGCTTCAGCAGAAAATGACCCAACAACCATTCCAGGAACTGGAACCAGTTTGGTGGCTGATCCCAGTGTTGCTCTTGTATTCACTCGTGTTGCCTCTCCTCGTTTTGACAGTGTGAGCGGTAAAGCAATGAACAGAGGAGGGTCCCGTGCCAGTGAGAGGGTGAAAAGTATCAGTCAGATACTGAAACACATTGTTATGGATGCATAGTTGAGATTAACTTGAATTCTTCAAGATAATTGCAAATGACTTTGTCTTCGCAGATGGTGAAGTAATTAATTTTTTACTAACTCTTCATATAAGGAATTTGATTAGTTGATAGTTTTGCTTGTGGACTAGATCCCTCATTTCCACTCTTCCTTCACTTCCAGTTATTTCAGAAAACCAAATTGTTTCCCCTAAAAGCTCAGTAAGGAGTTTTGTGAGCGTGACAGTGATTACTGGAGGGAACCACTGATTTTTTTTAGAAGTTTTTCCATTTGCAGAATGGTCTAAAAACTTATTTTTGAATTAAAACTGCATGTGCTGTGTTCAAAACAAAGAGCAGGGTCTGGGTGGACAGCTCAGGAGTTGGAGGACTCTTCAGACTCGAGGTGAACACCTCTCACTCAGTTTTGACTGAGAGTAAATAAATTTATCCTGGGATATCTGGCCAAAATGAGTGCTGATTTAGTTCCTTTCGCAGGGGATGGAAGTCTGTGCTGTTAGAATTGGCAGTGATTAAAGAGATAAGAGGGGGTAAGAGCGGATCTCTTGTCTTGGTTTAGGCTACAGGAGA
>NW_010324232.1:1967-8113 GCF_000700745.2 Antrostomus carolinensis
GTGTGTGGTTTAAATTGTATTTCCTGCACCTTTCCATGCACTAAATTCACTTTAAGACACTAAATGCAGTTGTCTCCCTGTTTGTCTTCAGTACGGCTCGTGTCTGGCAGCGCAGGCCGGTGTGTGTCTGGGTGGTGATCGCCTCTAGTGCCCGTGTGAGCCACCAGATCCTCTGTGGAGTGACCTGGACCAGACCTGGGCTCGTGGAAAGCTGACCCAGGATGTGTTCTGGTGGTGGAAGGGTGGAGGTTTATGTATGAGAAGTCCCCTCACACCCCAGAAGCCCTGGTTTTCCCTGGGAGATGCCATCCCCAGGTGATACATGGTGCCTGTCATGACACTACTATGGGATGGAACCAGCTTTTAGCTGCTGTCCCCACAGTCATTTCCACTCTGGCCACAATTTTTAACTCTCCAGGCTGAATCCAAAAGCTGTCTCATTTAGGAGGGAGCTTTCTTCCTGCTAAGCTGCTTCTGTAGACAGGTGGGGATTGTTTGTGATGAGGAGAACCAAGTGCCTAAACCCTGTTTTCCTCCCTGGATGGAGGAGGAGATGGTGTTGGAGGAGGCTGGGCAGGTCCCTTCTGCCAGGACAGAGGCAGGAAAGGGTGTGCTGGGATGAACAGCCGTGGCTAGGGATGTCTGCAAGTGCCCCAGTGAAGTATTTGAAGGTGTTGGAAGGAACTACCTCTGCTGTGCAGAACTGTGTGGACAGAGGAGGAACAGTGATGTAAGTCACCACCCTGTCTCTGAATTCTGGGCACATGGGGAACCCTGGGCTGGAGCTCCCACATCTGCAGTGAGGCAGAGGAGGACAGACCCTCCGAGGAGGGGACAATCAGCTGGTGGTGCAGAGGTGAAGACAGAACCTGTCTTCACTGACAGAGCAAGGCAGACAACTCTGGTAACACAGTGTAGAGTTTCTTCCTTGTTTGGTTGGGTTTTGGTTTGTTTTTTCCCCCTCTTGCCAACCTCCTCGCTTTCTCCACGTCTGTGTGTGCACAGAGTGAGTGTTGGATTATTTGCAGACATTTTGTGGTAAAAGGTAGAGAGCTGTCACCTCCTCCTTTCTCCTTTAAAGATCTCTGCTTTTTCATATGAAATGGCTGCTGCCTGGTAGGACAGAACCACAGCAGGTGTTTGGTGGAAACCTGCCAGCAGACACTGAACAAGGCAGGCAGCTCTTGAAGCAGGGAGCAGCAGTAGCTGCTTCTACCAAACTGCTTTCAGCACAGCTTTGCCTCTAGGTGGGAAGAGAAATTGTGCAGAATAACAGGTCTTTCTCCTGCTTTGAAGGTTCTGCTGTTCTGTTCAAAGATGGTGTCAGCCACAGGAGCTGTTCCATGTTTCATTAGCTCAGTGTGACCAGTTAGAAAAAATTAAGACATTTACTGTAGAAAGCTACATGACAGATCAACAGCTTACAAAATCTCTGCATAAGGAAAATAAGATGCTCCCCAGTTTGTCTTGCCCCTCACTTGACAGGAAACCCAGGAATGGTTTCAGAATTGGTGGGGTTTTGCCAGTACAAGCTGCTGTCCACCTGTGTGGGGCTTCTGTAATTAAACACAGGCTGAAGCCAGAGGGAAGTGTGTTTCCTTTGAGGCTTATTTGGCATTTCTTTGTGGCATCAAAAAGCACAGGGAGGGGGTAAAGAGAGAACAGCTTCAGGCTCTGCACTGACACCAATAACAGAGCTGAGCAGCAGAGAGAAGCCAGTTCTGCTTCCTCAGAACAAACCTGCCCTCCTGTAGCACATCATAAAGCACCAGGGCACAGAAAACCATACCCTGGAACTGAACACGAAAGGCTTCTCCTGTGACAACAAAGAAAATCATCTAGATGTGTAAACTAATCAATAACTACATTAATGGCACTGATGGTCTCGAGTCCAACACCTGGCTCAAAGCAGGGCTCAGCCACGGCTTCATCCAGTCAGGTCTTGAAAACCTCTTAAGGACAGAGACTGCACCTCTGGGGAACCCAATGCACTGTGTGACTGTCCTCATGGGAGGGTGTTTTCCTCATATCCAGTCTGAGGATCTTGTTTCGAGCCCCACTGTCTCTTTTCATCTTCCCCCTGCACACAGGAGAGCCTGACTTCATCATCTTCCTGGTGACCTCCTCGTGGTGAAGCACGCTGCTCTCAGGTCACGCTGAAGCTTTCCCTTCTCCAGGCTCAACAAGCTCAGTTCCCATTTTAAACGACTATAATGTCAGAGTGTTTCGTGGAGGGGGAATGACACACGAGGCACTTGTCCCAGTTGCAAGGAATACATCCCAAAGTGATCATCCCTTTGGCTTCTGCAACATTTTAATGTCACATATCTTCACATTTAAGTTTTGTGGCCTTCAGTCCACGTGATCACAGTTGCTTTGTAGATTAAACGACTCATTCTCCACTGACTTTACCTTCGGAGATGAAGTTAGTGGTGGATGTTTGTGGAACAGAGTACACTGGGTCCCATCCTCATTTGGTTAATTAAGGCAGGTGTTTGGCATCTTGTCTTTTTTTAGGAGAGGAGCAAGCACATAATCATTTTGCTAATTAAAGAACAACCATGAGATGAGTTTCTGCAGCAATGCCCTTTTTTCACAGCTGGTTTTTGACAGAGAAGCTGGTTCAGCACTGCTCGGAACAGCGCGATCAATCGCTGTACGGCTTCTTGGACTGGCTTCTTTCTGCTCCCGTCTCCTTCATGCTGTACAAGGGCTCCACCAGCTTGTTGTGAACCAGCATTAAACCTGACGTAGCGAGTAAAAAGATGACTTAAGTAGATATAATAAAGCAAAATTCTCATTCATTACATGCTAATTAAATTAGGCATTACTAGAGTCCTTGTTCTTTTGCCCCCATGCCCACAGTTAAGCATTCCCTTTGCACTTTCACAATCCCTGTACATCTCTGCTGTTCTGTTTCAGGAAGTTACTCCTTTGGGAGTTGATTAAACAGAAACATCTCGTGCAGAGCGTGGCTCGTGCCACTTGAAAACTAAGGGCAGCAGCTGCTTGGTCGGGTCAAACACTCACCTTTAAAATATTTCACCGTCTTAACTTTGAGTTCCAGCGTGGCGTCCTCATCGCACACAAACACGGTGTTGGGGTGCTGCTGGAAAGCAGATACTGTCCACATGTGGTTGACACCTTCCTCAATGGCTTTGTACAAGGCAAAGGCTTTGTGGGCTCCCGTGATCAGAATCATCACCTGGAGGCCAAGACACAGAGGATGGCAGTGAGGGTCTGGAAGGTGCATTCAGAGAGAGCACAGCCACACCCTGGTCCCTACCAGGGGACAGTGTCCATCATCCTCACTGCTGCACCACCATTCTGTTTGCTCTGGCTGCATTTCATTTGTCAATTAAATCTCAGCCTGGTGGGTCACTGTAATCATAGAATGGTTGGAAGGGACCTTAAAGATCATGAGTCAGATACTTTGAGCTCCCCTGTTAAGCACCTTTAGTCTGAGACTTAACAAGTATCAGTCAAGGTCCAGACTCAATTAAAAGCCATCCCATACACTTTTCATGATCTGCTGGTACAACATCGAGTCAACCACCGATTCTTGCATCTATTTCCCCAGATGAACTTCTTAACCAAAGACACCCTCCCAAACGTCTCTAACTCCCTGTGGATCACAACTGTTCTGCAGAGTTACACAGAGGTTAAGTGTTAGCAAAGTGAAAATGGAAGACAGAGCAAGAGCCTTTCCATAGTGCTGCAGGAGGATCAGGTATTCAGCTGCCTGTGGCAGGAAAAGCATCAGCAGGCCCAGGCCAGCAGGGTGCAATGCTGCTCCAGGACGGGATCAGCTCCAGCTCCTCCAGGAAGCCCTGCTCAAGAGCTGCTGTATGAAGTCACTGCACTTCTAACCTCTCTGGCATCCATCACAGTGCCCACTCCGACAGTCAGAGCCATTGTAGGGACTTTGGAGAGGTCACCATCAAAGAACCTGGCGTTAGCCAATATAGTGTCCATAGCCAAGGTCTTCACTCGCGTCCTGGAGACCAAACTTGATCCAGGCTCGTTGAAGGCGATGTGACCATCTGGGCCAATACCTGGGACAGAGACAGTTTGAGAGGTGGGTCAGTGGTTATTGTAGGAGGCTGAGCCAGCAGCACTCTCAGAAGGACATTCAACGCTTCAGGAATAGATACAGATCTCAGAAAAAACACTTGCAGTTTTTCTGCTCAAGCTTAAATTTGCTTCTGGTAGGAACGATGACAAAAGCCTCCTCTGAAACCAACAGAGACTCTTCCCTAATTGTGCTGGGACAACAAGACAAGAAGTAGATGTCAGAATCTTAAGGCAAACCGATGGGAAAAGCTTGTGTTGAGCTCCTGTTGGCTCAGAGGACTCTGACTACTCCTAGCAGTGTCCTATTAGCACTGGCAATTTCAGTACCTTTAGCATTCGGTACAATTCTAGCCCTGCCTAATTTCCTGAACACTTCACTTCCTGGATTGAAACACTTAAAATTGGGGGAGCGATACGCTGGAAGACAAGGCTGCCAGCACGTGAGCACCCAGGATGATGGTACGTGGGGTGGCTTTCACTGCAAACCCACTGACCTGCCTTGAAAATGAACTCTTCTGATAATAAATTAGATAGATAGATAGATAGATAGATAGTGGTCCTTTGGCTTTTCACCTCCAACAAAGAGCTCAATTCCTCCAGCTGCTTTGATTTTCTCCTCAAACGCGTCACACTCTGCCTGTAGATCAGGTGCATTTCCATCCAAAATGTGAACGTTTTCTGCCGAGATGTCAATGTGCTTGAAGAAGTTATTCCACATGAAGGAATGGTAACTTTCCGGGTGATCCCTCGGGAGACCTGGTAACAGAGCACGCACGGGACTAAGATCAGCTGAAAGACTGTCACACATAACACAAAGCACGATCTGCCCTCGCAGGGGCTTTGCACTGCTTTCTCTGTCTGTCATTTGTGACCCCCTCAACTTTCATGAGTTGGTTTTATTTCCCTAATATTTGCTAATGCTAATTTTACTCTGGCCAAGATTTTTTCCTGTGAACACCCTGGATGGTCTATTCCCTAATGCTGCTCGATGAGGATTGTTCACAGAAAAAATTCTTGGCCAGAGTAAAATCAGCATTAGCAAATACACCCTGTATGTTTTTCACCTTTGGAGCTTCAGGCTTGCCCACTAATCTCCCTGTACTCTTTCTCCTGAAGAGGCTATTTCATCACAGCTTCATAAATTAGCCAGACCTCTGCTGTCTCAGCAGGAGTGCACGTCAGCTACAGAAGGGCACTCGGACGGGTATCGCTTCAGTCCTTGGAAGGGACCTGGAGCTGAAGTGACCTTCATAACCCCAGAGCAAAGGTGGCAGTTAACATTCCACGCTATCTTGGCTTGCAGTGATAAGATGGATCCTTGGCTGGTCAATACATAAGTTCAGGTGAAACACTGAGTCCCAGTGTGTGTAATACCCAGCAAGACAGGATCCCAGAACTGCCTGGATTGGGAAAGCCCTTCAAGCTCATGGAGTCCAACCATGAACCCAACACTGACCAGTCCCCTATGACTAACCCATGTCCCTCAGCACTGTGTCTACACGACTCTTCAATCCCTCCAGGGATGGGGACTCCACCACTGCCCTGGGCAACCCCTTCCAATGCCTCAGAACCCTTGCAGCAAAGAAATTCTTCCTCACATCCCATCTCAACTGCCCTGGCCACAACTGGAGCCCATTTCCTCTTGTCCTGTCCCTTGGTCCTTGGTTGAACAGACCCACCCCCTCCGCTCTCCAGGGAGCTGGACAGAGCCAGAAGGTCTCCCCTCAGCCTCCTTTCTCCTGATACTCTTAATATTTCATATCCAGGTTTTCAGACCATCCCTGTTCACTCCCATGGCCAATGCAAACTTTATCCCTCCTACCTTAGAGTGGGATTTCCACACCATCCACACCCCGACCAAAAAAAAAGCAGGTCGGTCCCGTGGCAGGGACCGGCCGTTGGCACAGGACAGACGGACACAGCCCGGACAGACACTCACCCACGTACTCGTCCATGTTGAAGGTTTTCACGTACTTGAAGGACAGGTCCCCGTTGCGGCAATACTCCACCAGCTTCCTGTAGCAGCCCAGCGGTGTGCTGCCTGCGGGGAAGCCACCGCCTCAGCCCCGGGC
>NW_010324233.1:0-5891 GCF_000700745.2 Antrostomus carolinensis
TTTGCCTAGAAAAAGAGGAGAGTAATTTTATTTCCGTATGAAATCAGGAAACTCTACACTCTGGGGCCTCCCATACTCTAAATTATATTTGTTTTACTCAGATGAGTGAAACTGCAGCAACCTTCCCTCGCAACCTCAACTCCCCTCAGCACTGACTGCTAGAAAGTCAGTTTTCAGAGTCACATGCCAGATAAAGGCTTTTTCAGACACTGCCACTGTTTTTCCACATGTTAAGTGGTTTGTTGGATCACTGACAATAAAACATACCTAAAAGCAACCCAGGGAGCACAGCAGGAGCTCAGTTCCTATTGAAATAGGCATCAGACAAATGCCTCAGTATTTATCTAACAATTTCATCTGAAATTCATTGGCAGACCAGTACATTTTCAGATTAACAGTACTACAACAAGAGTGTTCACGGATAGTCGATCCTCAATTACAAACGCAATATACAGAATGTTTACTATGTAACTGGAAAAATAAATAATATGATGGTTTCAGAAGCCTAAAAGCATATTGAAGAACTTGTTTTTACACCACTGAAGTAAACAAGGGAAAAGGAAAAAGCCAATTTGATCTTCAACAAAAGTTTAATCAAAACTCATTAAAAGACATGGTGAGAATGCAGTGCCACAGGTAAGTACTCCCCTTAACCAACCTCTGAGTGAGCTTGCCCAGGGCTGGAGCAAAATACAGCACTGCAGGACACAGTTCAGGTCAGCCCCCTGTAAACTGAAGGATGACTTATGCTGTGACATAAAACACCATGCATCCCACTTTTTAAACCACCAGGACGTACTTCTGCACCTACACTACACACAAACACCTCAAAACACTTCTAATTTGTTTACACCAGTAAAAGTTACCACATTTCAACAGACTTGCCCACCCCAGTCTTTAAATTTCTGAGCAGCAGTGTAAGACTGCCCCGTTCCTTAGTGACAATTCATTTCATCCCATTTTACTAAGCAATTACAACATGAACTTCAAGTCATTTTTATTAATCAAATAGTTCAGACTTAAGGCAGTTGGTTTAAGAGGTATGGTGCTTTTTTTTTCCTCCTACAAACCTCAACTTTTTAAGGTACCAAACTACCAAGCAAATAACTTTAACTAAAAAAAAAGACAAGAAAAATCCAAAATGAGTAAAAGGTCATATTAAGTTACATATTCCTGTTTAATTTTAACCACTTGAAGCATTTTTAAGTAATCTGCTCAATCATAACTAGGAGCACAGACAGCTGTTTCTAGTTCTGACACATTGCTGAAGACAAGTAAGACAACAGGAATACAGGCACAAGGAAGATAGGAGTGGGTGAAGTTTACATTCCATTGGTTAGTGTTGCAAGCCAGTGAGAGTGACCACGAACTAGAATTAAAGACAAACAGAAAAACAAAATAGTTCCATAACTCCAGAAAAAAAAAAAAAAAGTTTGAAAATACAAAAGGAAAAGGTGCTTTGCAAAATACTGGTATCAGACCAAAAAAAAGGTAATTTCTCAAAGCATGCATTTTGCCTTTAAATCTGAAACGGGAGATCCAGAATATGAATCATTAAAAGTCTATTTAACCTTAGCAGGAATAGCCTTATGGCTTCAAGAAAGCACTCAGGTTAATATGACTCTTTGGTAGCATTTCTCAGAGCTAACTCCAGTTTAACTAACTGTGTGTATTGACAAATATCGAAGTAGAGACTCTCCTTTTGCACCAGTGATATTCTTCTTTACCCTGTGTTTTTTCAGTTGACCCCTTACTATACTCGAGAATTGTGACAAAGTGTAATATCAAAGTGAGATTCTAAATCAGTTCAATTAAAATCAGTCTAAAAGTTGACTCTGGGGAACTTCTGTCTCTCTAGTCAGTATAACTTCCTTAATGCAATACCTCAACTAATTTAAAACAAAATTACCATGACTTGACTAAAACTGTCTTTCAAAACTCTTAAGAGTTGAAAATACCGCAAAGCTGGTTTGCACCTAATATTTCCTCTTCCTTAAGCAAATTAAAGAACATAGACTGCAACTCTGAAACTTAGACTGGAAGCTCTCACCTGAACTGTTACTAATTCCCAAACAGCAATTTTGAAGCTGCTCTAACGAAAGACAGGAACAAGCAAGAACATTTCACAAGAATGCAGCCATTTTGCTTGACCATCAAGTGTGTGGGAAATTTCCTATCTAGCATTCTGAACAATGCTGAGAGATACTCTGGTACTTTTCATAGTTGCCTCCAGAGTCAGAGCTGGAGGAGGAGGAGTATGAGCCTGAGAGATGGATCCCTGTATCATGTAATATTTTGCTTGTGGAAGGAAAAAGGAAGATATCATTGAGATGCACAATGCAGTGAATACAACTGCCTTCAAAAAACTGGTTTCTGAAACAGAGCTGAAAGCATCTTTTCCTCTATGAAAGTTAAAAGTCTGGAGGGGAAAATTTTAAAAAGAAAAAATAAATCATACAGCAGGTTTTAGTATGTCAAGAAAAGGTAATGCAAACATTCTCTATAGAAATGATCATGCAGTCATTTATAAAAATGGTTACAAAAAGTAGCAAAGCATGAAATATGTAGTTGAGAGGACAACTTCATGCAGAATGGGTTTGTATAGTACATACCCAGATAGGATCTCTTGGGAGGTGCTTTCATTTCTTCATCCTTACTATCTGCAGCTACATAAAAAACAGTTGAGGTGGGGGGGGAAGGAAGGAAAGAGAAACACACTTGTATGATTAAATGCAACAGTGGGTCTTTTAGTTACAGTTTAGTCAGTTAGTACATTTTGCTTATAAAAAATGATAGCCAAAACAAAACATGCCAGAAACTTTAGTCTCCAAGCTTTCCCTAAGGCTCCCAGCCCGTGATGTTAAGATAGGGTTGAGCACTAGGAAGCCCCAGAACAGTCTCACTGCACAACCCAACAGCAATGTACCTAGGGGGAGAAAATGAAGACTTAAAAACAGTGAACCACAGCTTAACTCTCCCTTTATATACTTTTCATGATCAGAGAAAACAAGTTGTTACCTCAGCAACACTGAGTGTATTAGATATGTATGTATAATCAGCAAAGACAATACAATTGCCTTGCATCCTGTAGAAAATGCTGCTCCAAAATACAATCAAGGACAGAGTAGACCCCATCTGCAACCATTCTGCATGCTAAGTATTTTCACTGTAGCCTTCCTCTGCCAGTTGAAAACCACATATTATACAAGACTACTTTCCAGCACCAAAAAAAAAAAAGAGCTCTTCAAGGGATCAGAGTGCTATAATAATATACCAGTTATAAAGCAGGTTAAAACAACCAGCAGTTGGAAGGAAGACAAAACTAGATGAATGACCAGAGGAAATCACCATTACATAAAATGCAAGAGCCTGTGTTCTACCTAAGCAGCCTGGGCTGTATTATAAGAAGAAGAAACATCAAAGAGCCCAGTTTTAACGGATGCTGCCCACTGGTTTTCAGGATAGTTCATACATTCAGGGTTCCTGAAGTTTGTCACAATGTCTTGGGCATAACTGAAATTGAGTATTTGCTGGAGAGAGGTAGAAGGTTTATTTGGGGAAAGAAAAAGAGGGTTCTTCACAGTCTGCCTCTCCAGTAATATGAAGAGACTGCTCTGACCTACCAGCATTTTCAAGAGTGACAAGATGTTTTTAGCTGTCTCTATCTGTGAGCTCCTTGCTTCAGCCTCCTCTTGATTCTCAAGCCAAGAGCTGGCACATGCACATTTTGCTTTTCAATATTTAGCACTCTAGCATGGTAGCACCATCATGCCTCAGCAATACTACAGCCCTTTGAACAAAACAACTGTAACAAAAGAAACTAACACTGAATCTTGAGCCTTTCTGTACACAGCGTACCTACATACACCAATTTAAAAGTGGGCAATGAATAAGGAGAGCTATTGTTACCACAAGGGTACGAGGAGACCTGCATCAAAGCAGTCAAAATGAAATTAAAGTCCTGTTAAATCAAGGATAAAAGATAAGGAAGTATTGTTCATGCCTGCTGATTTCATCTGAAGAGTCCTTCACATTGCTTTCAGAATACTCATATGCAGGCACAAGAATTGTCTGATCAGTAGAGGTTTTAAAATAAAGTTGGAGGTTTTTATTGTTTTCTTGTTTCCTTGGTTTTTTCCAATTCAAAACAGTTAAAAACAGGCTATTACAGTCCAAGTTTAAAAAAAATAATAAAACAGTTGGATACATAAAGAGGACTTACTCTGTTTTCAATTAGTACATGTAATTGAAGGATAAAGTTTATATATCCAGAACAAAATGTCAGAGAAGGCAGCAGTGGCACAAGATGGGCTCTGCCACTTTCAACTTACTTTCACTTTGCAAAACTAAAAGGGGGGAATCCCATAATTGAGACATAACTGTGAGAAAAAAATAAAAGATACGTGAATTTTCCTAATAAGCCTGCAAGAAATAATCAAACGTTACTTCAAAGAGTCCAGGGAGACTGTATTTTTCACGCTATAAATGAAATTACAAGCATTTCAACTGAATGGCTTTATGTCTATGTTCTGAATTACTACTCCTGTGTATTCTAACCCAGTAACACCACAAAACAGGCTAGAGAACACAGAACAAGCTTGTCAGGATTAGGAGAGACTGCTCCTTAATGCTTTGAGAAATTTTAAGTAGATTCCTTCTGAACGAGTTATTACTTAAGGGACCTTTTCTGTGAGAATAATAAAAACAACAGAAAAAAGGCAACTCCCACATTATTCAAAACTCACTGGTAAATGTATACTAATGTGACTGGCAGGAAATACCACATTGAATAGTAATACAAGAAAACCAACTCCCTTCCACTGAAATATTCTATTATATTAATTTTCTAAATATTTTTTATTATTTTGCAGAAACATTCAGAGGGAAAACAGAAATTAAAGAAGAAAAATGTTTAAACTGAAGATGAGCTATGTAAGAAATAATAAATTACATTATCATTCAAAAATTGTGCACCTTCCCCTCAGGATTCTGCAAGGTTAATCAAAAACCCTAACTTCAAACTTAGCTTCTCACTGCCCCGGTAAACTATGAGGAAAGAAAGTAAGTACACAGATTTAACAGCTTGCCTAGATCACCATAAAACTGCAGAGATAAGATTAGGAGTAGGATTAGAAATCTGGATCTCACTCCTACTCATATTGTGCTTGAAATACAAACCTATCTTTCTGTCGTGCTTGAAAGGAGCTTCGTATGCATTTCTATGTTTATTCTGGGCTGTTTATTCACATCATAGTTTGCCTCACCAAAAATTAACCACAGGTAACAAAAATATTTTAGCCATTCTCAAAGTTAGTGTGAGGATAGAAGCCTTTTGATGAAAACACATAATTAAGGTCCACAAGTAGGTGAAGTCAGTCTCTCCAGCAAATTTCAGCTAATGACAAGCTGAATTTCAGGAAAAAGGATCAAATGACACAATGCAACCTTGAAGAGCTTCCATTACCTGGTAAGGGAAAGACTGATTATCCTTTAGGAGACTGTATGGCTTTCAGGGAGAGTTGCTTAAAGAGAACTATATACTAAACTGAATAGCCTCCGTTTTTGTCCAAAGGTTACCAAAGGAGCCTGCAAGAGTATGTGTGTAAATGTGCAGGAGGATAATTATCCCTCAGAAAGGGCAAACAGAGAAACCTTTCTGCCACTTCACAAAGTGCTAGCACAGAGAGCAAAGGAGGGAGAAAGCATATGTGCCCTTTGCAAATGCTTCCTGGATTTTAACTGCTGCTAAATCTGGCTGAAAGTAGGTTTTTTTAAAGTCATGCACCCTGGCAGAGTAACAACCCTTGTGAACACAGCAGCTTGTGTTTGGGAGCTGGAGTGCAGCTCCTCTTCCACATTAATTCACTTACCTGAATAGTTTCACACTCCAC